>NC_140239.1:13657653-13666153 GCF_949987555.1 Borostomias antarcticus | reverse complement strand
AGACACCATGCTCAAATAATCTGCTATGGTGTCCTGTCCATTTAGAGACAGATAGCACTGCATTCTGCTTGGTGCTTTTGTTTGTGTTTTCCAATAGGTGATGTAGTTTAGTTGTGTTTGGTGTGTAATCGGGTTGGGTCTGATTGGTGAGGCTCTTAACCTGGGTTGTGTTAACAGGGCAGGTTGGGTCTGATTGGTGAGGCTTTGATCCTGGGTTGTGTTAGTAGGGCAGGTTGGGTTGAGTGTCTGATCCTGGGTTGTGTTAATAGGGCAGGTTGGGTTGAGTGAGGCTCTGATCCTGGGTTGTGTTAATAGGGCAGGTTGGGTTGAGGTTCTGATCCTGGGTTGTGTTAACAGGGCAGGTTGGGTTGAGGTTCTGATCCTGGGTTGTGTTAATAGGGCAGGTTGAGGTTCTGATCCTGGGTTGTGTTAATAGGGCAGGTTGAGGCTCAGATTCTGGGTTGTGTTAACAGGGCAGGTTGTGTTGAGGTTCTGGTCCTGGGTTGTGTTAATAGGGCAGGTTGGGTTGAGTGAGGCTCTGATCCTGGGTTGTGTTAACAGGGCAGGTTTGTGATCCCAGCCTCAGGATCAGCTGGGTAAGGGAGGTTCCTACTGCTCAGCTCTTGGCATCGCAGGGCTCTCTCTCTCTCTCTCTCTCTCTCTCTGTCTCCTTCTCTCTTTCTCTCTCTCTCTCTCTCTCTGTCTCCCTCTCTCTTTCTCTCTCTCTCTACCTCTTCCCTCTCTCTCTCTCGCTCTCCCTCTCTCTCCCTCTCTCTCTCTTCCTCTCTCTCTCACTCCCTCTCTCTCTCTCTCCCTCTCTCTCTCTTCCTCTCTCTCTCTCTCTCTCCCTCTCTCTCTCTCTTGCTCTCTCTCTCTCCCTCCCTCTCTCTATTTCTCTCTCTCTCTCCCTAGATCTAGACTAGATCTAATCTCCCTCCCTAATCTGTCTCCTTCAGCCCACACACACGCGCACACACACACACACATACACACGCACACACACACACACACACACACACAAGTGCCTTTACAATTGCTCCCATACCCCTTCCTGTATGGGGGGTGGGAAGTGCCACGTTTAGCAGGCATGTTGTGAGTGTGTGTGTGTGTGTGCGTGTGTGCGTCTATAGACGCACACACGCACACACACACACACTCACACCTTATCCTTGCAAAGACATAGTTAGGGAATCAGCCAATCAGATCGCTGGGATTTGCATATATCTTTAGCAAAGATAAGGTGTGCGTGTGAGTGTGTGTGTGTGTGTGTGTGTGTGTGTGAGTGCGTCTATGTGGAACTTAGTGCAAAATTAGACGCACACACACAGACGCACACACACGTTCATTCATTTGTTCGTTTACTCCAGTGTGTGGAATGTGCCACGTTTCGTTAATTGCGTTGAGCGTGTGTGTGTGTGCGTGTGTGTGTGTGTGTGTGTGTGCTAAGCTAGTTAGCAAGATGGCTGCGCGTGACGTACTGACGTAATCGGCCGCGCTGCGTGCGACGTCATCTGCGTGCGTTCAGCTGGACAGGACAAGCGAATTTCCGTCTTCCCAACAAAACGTAAACAGGTAATGCTTACTACAAATATAGCCTACAGACAATCCTAATTATATATCCTTGCTAGTTAGTGTATACTGTAACATGGCGAGACTTTGCATTTGAACTTGGATGTTAGCTGTGAAAACATCGCGTTAGCTAACTAACTAGCTAGCAAACCACCTAACTAAGTAACTTCTGTGAGCTAAAGCTAGTTGATATGTTTAGAGATCCGTTTGGCAGCTGACGTTGGCTAATTTATTGTTGTCCATCTGTCGCTTGACTTTTGACTCTTAGCTTATTATGTAAACAAAGACGCGGCTAGACGCTAACGTTAGACTACAGTACAGTATATTTCTATATTTACGTTTCTGAAGTGCTGTACCGTACATTTCAGGCCATGGCTATTCTGAGTGACTCTGAAGTGGCCATCCTGTGAGGGAAACAGGCCTACACCTGGAAACATGCCATGATCGTTTAAGGTAAAATTATATAGCAATGACTGTATTACCCTGTGACACAATGTACTATTGAGCTCATGGGACTAGATATTACAACAATCTCTAAGAAATGGCTAACGTTACCTACAGTGTCACCCTGTCTGACCCAGTGAGCCTGTGCGCCACTGACTGACCCCCTGCCTCCCTCCGCTCAGGGAAAATGCCAGCAGCACTGCCTGCCTGGAGTCGCCCTTCAGACCTGTGGAGCTTCCTGGACATCCCACGCTCGCGCCTGGTCAAGTACACACTGTTGCTGCGTGAGATCCTCCGACGCGGCCGGCCTGGAGAAAGCGGTGAGCTCACACGCACACACACTGCAGGGCTGTGTCCTTAACAGTAATACTTAATCCACGCCGCTGTCTATAACCGCATCCCTCTGTGTGTGTGTGTGTGTCCAGATCGTCATCATCCAGGGCGTGCTCTGCCATGGCCAGCTATGCAGCAAGAACGGACAGGTGAGCAGAGCGCGTGCACACACACACACACACACACACAGCACACAACACAGACCGGATCAGATGAGGTTTATTGTACCTAATCTAAATGAGGCTGGTTTATTGACCCGTCTACTCTTCTCTTCCTCTCCTCCCACAGCCAAGAACATCCCAGTCCCACACACACCCTGCAGGTCAACTACGTCCCCGACCTGACCCTGCTACAAGCGCCGCTCCTTCACCGTCTCCGCCATCGTCCACATGGAGGAGGCTGATGAGAACTGCCCCCAGCTCCCCCTGCGGGGATGAGACATCCAGCCCCGCCTCCGCGCCGTCTCCCTCCCCCTCCGTCTCCTCCTCATCATCATCATCGGCATCATCATCATCTCCGCTCTCCTCCCCCTCCTCTCATAAAACAGAGAGATACAGATACAGATAGATACAAAAGATACAGATACAGAATACTTTATTTATCCCCGAGGGGCAATTCAGTTTCCACATGTTAAAAGAGACAGAGATTCAGTACCAGGTTCATGGTTGTGCAAGAGACTGCGATGCGATGAGGGGACAAAACGGACTTCTGAGTGGACATGTGATGTAAATAATTAGTGGGGACAGGAGAGCTGACTGTGTTGTCTCTCCTCATGGGACTTGTATTTTTGTGTCTCAACATGTCTATTATTACAGCAGTGTTCTATGTTACTGTCCTCATTGGCAGCTATTTACTTCAGGTGCAGTATTCTGCATGGCCCTCTCTCCGGGTCCTGCTATGAGGGAAACATTACACCTTGTTGCATTTACTGCAGTTGAACGCATGAAATAAAAGGCAACCGCATTCCATTTTATGACTTTTCATTGTTATAGTTCAGAACATACTCACTCAGAGATGAGACAGGTGGGACCTGATCATATTCGTACAGGGCTGTGTTGATTTTCCCTATATAGTGTTCCTAAGACTTATTATTATTGTTGTTATTATGAATAATAACAATAAAAAATATTATTGTCATCATCACTGGAACACATTACATGAACATTTCTGACAGTAAAAGCTGATCTTTAACTTTGCTTAGTCAAGTCAAACTTTATTTATATAGCGCATTTTGTTGTGGCTACAAACCTTCAACACCTAACTCCTACAGGGAGCACTGGACTCCACCAGCCACACTGTAGTTTGATAAGCTGCTATGATTGTCTACTACAAGCTTGAGATAATATGCTTGGGAATGGGTAACTTAGAAGAGGTATTGTGCATTTTTCTTACAGCGTCTAGTCTCATGATGAGTGGCAGGGGTCATCCTTCTATCTGATGCAGTTTGCTCGAGTGCTCAACATGATTTCAGCTAGTAGCTCCTCACGCTCACATGCATAGACGGATTATGAAATGATGGGCCCCTGGGCACAGACACATAAAGGGCCCCCCACCCACGTCATTTATCGATAGATAAAGTATTTGTATAAAGAAACAAGAAATGCGAAGGGCCCCCTGAGCTCTTGGGCCCCTGGGCCTGGTAGGCCCGTTCGGTAATATGTCTTTGCTCATCTGATCCGGTCTGTGTTGTGTGCTGTGTGTGTGTGTGTGTGCACGCGCTCTGCTCACCTGTCCGTTCTTGCTGCATAGCTGGCCATGGCAGAGCACGCCCTGGATGATGATGATCTGGACACACACACACAGAGGGATGCGGTTATAGACCGCGGCGTGGATTAAGTATTACTGTTAAGGACACAGCCCTGCAGTGTGTGTGTGCGTGTGAGCTCACCGCTTGCTCCAGGCCGGCCGCGTCGGAGGATCTCACGCAGCAACAGTGTGTACTTGACCAGGCGCGAGCGTGGGATGTCCAGGAGGTCTGAAGGGCGACTCCAGGCAGGCAGTGCTGCTGGCATTTTCCCTGAGGGGAGGGAGGCAGGGGGTCAGACAGTCAGTGGCGCACTGGCTCACTTGGTCAGACAGGGTGACACTGTAGGTAACGTTAGCCATTTCTTAGAGATTGTTGTAATATCTAGTCCCATGAGCTCAATAGTACATTGTGTCACAGGGTAATACAGTCATTGCTATATAATTTTACCTTAAACGATCATGGCATGTTTCCAGGTGTAGACCTGTTTCCCTCACAGGATGGTCACTTCAGAGTCACTCAGAATACCCATGGCCTGAAATGTACGGTACAGCACTTCATAAACATATAGAAATATACTGTACTGTAGTCTAACGTTAGCGTCTAGCCGCGTCTTTGTTTACATAAGCTAAGAGTCAAAAGTCAAGCGACAGATGGACAACAATAAATTAGCCAACGTCAGCTGCCAAACGGATCTCTAAACATATCCTCGAACTAGCTTTAGCTCACAGAAGAAGTTAGTTAGGTGGTTTGCTAGCTAGTTAATTAGCTAACGCGATGTTTTCACAGCTAACATCCAAGTTCAAATGCAAAGTCTCGCCATGTTACAGTATACACTAACTAGCAAGGATATATAATTAGGATTGTCTGTAGGCTATATTTGTAGTAAGCATTACCTGTTTACCTTTTGTTGGGAAGACGGAAATTCGCTTGTTGAAATCCGCTTGTCCAGCTGGAACGCACGCAGATGACGTCGCACGCAGCGCGGCCGATTACGTCAGTACGTCACGCGCAGCCATCTTGCTAACTAGCTTAGCACACACACACACACACACACACGCACACACACACGCTCAACGCAATTAACGAAACGTGGCACATTCCACACACTGGAGTAAACGAACAAATGAATGAACGTGTGTGTGTGTCTGTGTGTGTGTGTGTGCGTCTAATTTTTCACTAAGTTCCACATAGACGCACTCACACACACACACACACACACACACTCACACGCACACCTTATCTTTGCTAAAGATATATGCAAATCCCAGCGATCTGATTGGCTGATTCCCTAACTATGTCTTTGCAAGGATAAGGTGTGCGTGTGAGTGTGTGTGTGTGTGTTCATGTGTGCGTCTATAGACGCACACACGCACACACACACACACACACACACACACACACACACACACACACACACACACACACACTCGACACATGCCTGCTAAACGTGGCACTTCCCACCCCCCATATTCCTGTGCGTCCCAGTAGCAGAGGCATGGCATGTGTGTGTGTGCGTGTGCGTGTGTGTGTGTGTGTGTGTGTGTGGGCTGGAGCAGACAGATTAGTTAGGGAGAGGGATTAGATCTAGTTATGGTTTATTCGCTCTGTTTGATTCTACAAAAAAGCTTTGATGCTCCAGCTGTGAGCCACTGTCTCAGCTACACACACACACACACACACACACACACACACACACACACACACACACACACACACACATACACGCACACAGACACACACACACACACACACTCACTCCATCTTCAAACCCAGCATCTTTATTGCTTTGGCATTTCACGTTTCATTGTCGTGACATTTTACTGTGTGTGTGTGTGTGTGTGTGTGTGTGTGTGTGTGTGTGTGTGTGTGTGTGTGTGTGTGTGTGCGTGTGCGTGCATGCATGTGCGTGTGTCTCCCGCCCATGGATGTATTATATAAACTGGATACAGCCACTCCATTCACTGGCCGCTATCAACAATGAAGCCCTATTGAACCGCGCCATCTTGGCAAAATTTGTAGTCATTTGACTATTTCCGGTTACTTTTGACTTGCGCAGTTGTGCTTTTCTGGCCTTCCGGTTACTTTTGACTTGCGCAGTTGAGCTTCTCTGGCCGACGCGCGTCCACGAAAAAGTTCACATTTTTTAATGAAAATGACCACAAGACAACCTCCTGTGCATAGTTGAAATGGTAGTGGGATACGGTGATAAACTGGAGTGATCATTTGACAGCAATTATTAGCCTTTTCCAGGAATGGACAGAAATGGGATATTTTTAGAATAACAGGAATTTATTCACATACAATGTAAAGGAGTTGATGTGTAGCATGAAGATGAAACGATACACTGAGTTTGGGTGTTTTCAGTCAACGTTGGCGTTGACCGCTTCCAGCTATCGAATGGCCGACTGGTGTAAGATGGATAGCCTAACGTTAGAGAGATAAATGTAGGCTATGGTTATGTTAATAAAGCTAACAATGATGTTGTAACATGCATGCAGCACTGCCGATATGATCTGAACGATTGATTCATTATTACCATGGATCGGTATTGGGATTGATCAAGGGCGAGTGTGAAATAGCAGCCACGAACTCAGCGGGTTTTCCGAGATGCGGTAGCCGCGGCCAGAGCTCCTGCTGGCGGGGAGTGAAGCTCTTCAACTCGCCTGTCACTGGCTCCCTGGAGGAATTTAGCCTGGCTGCAATAACGTTATCGCGAACGGAATGAATACCATCTACTAGCAAACAAAACATGTTCAATTATATTTAACTTGTTAAAACTAAGATGCCAGGATCAAAAAATAATTTCTCCAATTGATATATTTGACAAAAACAGGTTAATATGCAAGCCGGTTTTCATTGCTAAATCAAAGCGGGGAGAGCCGGGAACGCGCGTCTACATTTCAGAGAAATGTGAACTTTTTCGTGGACGCGCGTCGGCCAGAGAAGCTCAACTGCGCAAGTCAAAAGTAACCGGAAATAGCCAAGTGACTACAAATCTAGCCAAGATGGCGCGGTTCAATAGGCCTTCACTTTAGATTTCGATTCCTGGGGGCTTGCTCCCGCCTCACTGTCAGCCTGTGTTTGTTTATCAAGTGTGTGTTTCACAAATTGTGGTCTGAAAGTGGGCCGGGCCGTGAAATTAAAGGCCGCTGTGCCTCTGCGTCCTGATTGGTTGTGCAGACTGGTTCCAGTCTGCTGATCTAGCTGATAGAGCCCCTCCCTCTCTAATGGCTTCTACAGGGTTTTTAATGCAGCGCTTTGACTGAGGAGGTGTGGAGGAGGTGTTTGATTGAGGGAGTGTGGAGGAGGTGTTTGATTGAGGGGATGTGGAGGAGGTGTTTGACTGAGGGGGTGTGGAGGAGGTGTTTGATTGAGGGGGTGTGGAGGAGGTGTTTGACTGAGGGGGTGTGGAGGAGGTGTTTGATTGAGGAGGTGTGGAGGAGGTGTTTGATTGAGGGGGTGTGGAGGAGGTGTTTGACTGAGGGGGTGTGGAGGAGGTGTTTGATTGAGGAGGTGTGGAGGAGGTGTTTGACTGAGGATGTGTGGAGGAGGTGTTTGACTGAGGGGGTGTGGAGGAGGTGTTTGACTGAGGGGGTATGGAGGAGGTGTTTGATTGAGGAGGTGTGGAGGAGGTGTTTGATTGAGGGGGTGTGGAGGAGGTGTTTGATTGAGGGGGTGTGGAGGAGGTGTTTGATTGAGGGGGTGTGGAGGAGGTGTTTGACTGAGGGGGTGTGGAGGAGGTGTTTGATTGAGGAGGTGTGGGGGAGGTGTTTGACTGAGGAGGTGTGGAGGAAGTGTTTGACTGAGGAGGTGTGGAGGAGGTGTTTGATTGAGGAGGTGTGGAGGAGGTGTTTGATTGAGGGGGTGTGGAGGAGGTGTTTGATTGAGGGGGTGTGGAGGAGGTGTTTGATTGAGGGGGTGTGGAGGAGGTGTTTGACTGAGGGGGTGTGGAGGAGGTGTTTGATTGAGGAGGTGTGGAGGAGGTGTTTGACTGAGGGGGTGTGGAGGAGGTGTTTGACTGAGGGGGTGTGGAGGAGGTGTTTGATTGAGGAGGTGTGGAGGAGGTGTTTGACTGAGGGGGTGTGGAGGAGGTGTTTGACTGAGGGGGTGTGGAGGAGGTGTTTGATTGAGGAGGTGTGGAGGAGGTGTTTGATTGAGGAGGTGTGGAGGAGGTGTTTGACTGAGGGGGTGTGGAGGAGGTGTTTGACTGAGGGGGTGTGGAGGAGGTGTTTGATTGAGGGGGTGTGGAGGAGGTGTTTGACTGAGGGGGTGTGGAGGAGGTGTTTGATTGAGGGGGTGTGGAGGAGGTGTTTGACTGAGGGGGTGTGGAGGAGGTGTTTGATTGAGGAGGTGTGGAGGAGGTGTTTGATTGAGGGGGTGTGGAGGAGGTGTTTGACTGAGGGGGTG
>NC_140239.1:13640153-13655153 GCF_949987555.1 Borostomias antarcticus | reverse complement strand
TAGATTCTGCGGTTGCGGCACTCGCTAAAGCGACATGGGACATCCTTCCGCTGTATGGGGCCGCAGCACGCCAGGGCGGGCCTGGTTCCATCTCCCCCTGCCAGGTCTGCGCTCTCCTCGATCCCCTGGAGAGGATCCTCCCAGCGCCGCTGCAGGAGACCGAAGATCCCGCTCTCACACAGGGCGGCTCGGACGTGGGTGATGTCGACGTGCCCCTGCAACAGCCGGCTCCGATGTCGCCCCTCCCGCCGTCTGATGAGGTAGACGAGGGCCCTGAGGACGGGGAGTATTCTTCCTCAGTGACCCTGGAGGCGAGCGGCTCTTCTTCCAGGGGGCTCGGGGTCAGGTCGGGGCTCAGGGGTCCTTCAACCGTGACCTGCCCAAGCTGCTGGAGAGAGAGCAGCGCATCACTTCGACATCCCCATCCCGGAAGCTCCTGCTACTACAGGGCTGCCTCTCTGGAGCTCCGTCTGCTACAGGCTTCCTGCCCCTCGTCTCCTGCCAGCGATGCCCAACCTGGAGACATTTGTGGAGGAGGGATGGACTCAGTCGGCTGCACTGAGAGCTCTGCTACGGTCCTTTGCTAAAGCTACCAGGCTGGCCGGCTGGGATGACGTCATGACAGGTGGGTCCCCTGCGTTGGAACCTAACATCGCTGTGGTGCTCGTGCCCAGTTCCTCCGCTGCTGGGTTCTGTCAGGAAGCCGTTGATGCGTGACCCCAGGGACAAGACGACCCTGCCCTTGGCGGAAAAGAGCTACGCGCTAGCGGTGCAAGCTGTCACTGCTTCATTTTCCATCACTATGCTCCATCTGCATCGGCCAGCCGGCCAAGGAGCAGCTCCCCTCCGCTGTGGAAGAGGGGCGGACCTTATGTCCCCAGGCGGGCCTCCTCCGGAGGAGTGGAGCCTGCATCCTCAGATAGTGGCTCAGCTCTGGACCCAGTTCGGCAAGGCAGAGGTGAAGCTCTTCCCTTTGAGAGAGAACGCAAAGTGTCCCCTCTGGTTCTCTCTGAAGCAGCAGGACCAGCCTCCACTGGGGGTGGACGTGTTTGCGCATGCCCCCTGGCCGAAGGCTCTGCTTTATGCCTTCCCACCAATGGGGCTGATTTTACTATTGCTATCCAGAGTGCGGTCAGAGGGTCTATCAGTGATTCTGATAGCGGCAGATCACCACTGGGCGAGATGGTATGCGGAGGTGATGGCCATGACGTCTGTGGGACCGTGGTTCATCCCTCCTTGGCCGAACGCGCTGTCCCAGGCGGAGGGCTCGATTTGCGTGCCCCCGGTTCTGGGATGGCCTCTGCTCGCTTGGCTCTTGAACGGCGGAGATTGTCTGATAGAGGACTCTCTCCGGCTGTGATCAGTACGATTCAGAGAGCGCGTGCGGCTTCCACTGCCTCGGTTTACCTTGGCAAATGGGCTGCTTTTGTGCGCTGGTGTGGAGAAAGGGATATCGCTCCCGAGTCCTGCTCGGTCAAGACGATTTTGGAATTTCTCCAACACGTGATGGATAATGGTGATGGTTTAGCGGCGTCCATTATCAAAGTGTATGCATGCACTATTTCCGCATGTCATGAGGGGTTCACCAAAACTACGTTTTTTGGGCATCCCCTGGTTAAGCGTTTCCTGACTGGCGTGCGGCGTCTTCGCCCAGTACGTAAAGCTACGGTGCCGCCTTGGGATTTGCTCTTGGTTCTGAATGCGCTGTGTGAAGCGCTGTTTGAACCAATGGAGCAAATTTCTCTCAAGTGGCTTTCTATTAAAGGTGGGGTAGGTAGTTTCTTTCTATTAAAGGTGGGGTAGGTAGTTTCTTTCTATTAAAGGTGGGGTAGGTAGTTTGACGTCAACAAGGCCTCCGATTGGTCATCTTTTTCTTTTTTTCTATTAAGACCGCTCTGCTCCTTGCTTTGACATCTGGCAAGCGGGTCAGCGACTTGAGAGCTCTGATGGTTGATGGGAGAAAAGCTGTTTTGCGCACGGATCCATCTTTCCTTCTGAAAGTGGTCCGGGGCGCATTTAGTGCACAGGGTTTGGAGCTGAGAGCTTTCTATCCTCCGCCTCATGTGAGCAAGGAGGAAGCCCACTATCATTTATTGTGTCCTGTGTGTGCGCTGGCTGGTTATGTTCAGCGCACAGCGGGGGTCCGTACTACCCCCCAGCTGTTGGTTTGCCACGGCCCAGGGAAGGTGGGCTCACCGCTGTCTAAACAGTGTCTCTCCCTGTGTATTTGTGAGGACATCTCCAGGTCTTATGAGACTGCGGGTCGCCCTCTGTCTGGGGCTGTTCGGGCACACTCTACGAGGGGCGTGGCCAGGTCAGTTGCCCTGTTTAATGGAGTCTGTGGAAGACATTTGTGCAGCGGTGACTTGGTCGTCTCTGTCTCCTTTTGTCCGTTATTATCTTCTATCGATGTCCTCTGTCTCCATGGCATCGTCTGTGCTAGGCACAGCCGCCAGCATGAGTCAGCATTAGACATGATGTACCAGGGCGGGACCGTCTGGTGAGTGACGGTCCACTATTGTCTGTGGGTGAGGCTGGGACTGGCTGTGTTACGGTGTAACCGCTTCCGGTCCGGCTCTCCCCTCACGTACCTCTCCTTGCCCTCGGTTGTGATAGATCAAGTGTGGCGGGTGGGGCCAGTGCTTGGGTGGACCAACTTTTGATATGAGCTCACCTTGGGGCGATGGCTTGTGTCCTGGCTGGACAGTCCTTTGTTATTGAGGTGCCAGCAAGTGTGTATGGTGCGGTCGTGTAGCTCCGCTTGTGCCAATAGGAGCTAGCCCTGTGGGTTGGAGCTCCATGAAATAGAACGATGGTTATGTTTTGTAACTCTAGTTCTATGAGTGGAGCGGAGCCCCACAGGGAACAGACTTGCTGACCCCACAGTCTGCTTGCTGAATATTTCGGTTAGTAGCAGTTGAGCAGGTGAAGCCCACTTACACAGTGGTGCACCGGACCTGGTTGGACACAGGTGCATGTTTTTTTTTTTCTTCAGTCAATTGTAGCTAGCTAGGTTTCACTAGCCAATAGGAGTTCAGTTCAATGTAGTTCAGTTTTTTCAAGTGTTTGTGGAGGGATGGAGAGGGATTCTGTGTGTGTGTGTGTGTGTGTGTGTGTGTGTGTGTGTGTGTGTGTGTGTGTGTGTGTGTTTGAATCGCTTATGTTATTTGTTCTGGGAGAGCCTGATTGCTGATCATCTACAGCTGTTTCAGGTCAGCTGTTCTGGGTCTGTGAGAAGCTGCTGGTATCTAGACACTAGCTTGATGCGCCAGATGGTTTGCTTTCCATACCCATCTGGGAACTCTCTGTTGAAAACTGTTTGGAGAAGGGCAGGCACTTTCAAAAATACTTGGCAGGTGATTGGATGAATCATCTGTCTATCAGCGTCTACCATGGAACGCGGAACGCACTCAAAGTAGGTCGGGCCCAACCTCAAGGCCGATGACCCCCTGGCTGGATTAAACTCACCTGCTGTCACAGTGGGGCCTGTTACAGGCGACTCGGCTGGAATGACAGTATAGGCCTACAACTTCCAACCTCAGCTGGTTTAGAGATTATTTTTTTCGTACTGAAATGAAAAAAGCATTCTGTCCCATTTTGGTTCACATAATTGGTCATAGTGTTCACCTATTCAACGTTGTATGCCAAAAAATTTACAAAATTCTACTTTTGTTGTAATCGTATATCAAAGTATATCTTACTTCCTGGAAAACGGTAGGTCACATGCAATGACGACAACAGGTACCTTAGATTTTAGGCCAATAATGTCACGACATCCACCCGTCAATCAACGCTATCCTTCTATCGAATCTGTCTAAAGTTCTTAAAATCCGTCCACTTGTCAAAGTTCCAATCAAATTCCTCTAAACATATGTCCCACCCTCATAGCTTGTTTGCGTCGGAAATACGTCATTTTTAGGCAACTGTGTGTGTGAAATAACGAGGCAGGAGACGAGCATAATCTACTGTGCGTATCTAGGCTATATTGTAACTCTGCGCATGGACATAACATATAGGCTACCGCTACTTCTCAATACTGCTGGGACGTACCATTGCAACGTAACTATATAGGGGGGTCTAACACGACAGTCCCATAACAATAACTGCATTTATCGCTTCCGCTATGTAGCCTACACAGCGGCTAGAAATTGAGTTCCGTTTTTTTCCCGTTGATGTACTTTTTTTATGAACATTTCATGCTTTTATGTACTTTTCATGCTCAAAAGTACCGGTTCTGCGGTCCATGCCGTCTACCATGTGCTAACTGCAAACACTCCTCGCTGTCTTAAACCCGCCCAGCGTACAGTAGCTGTTTGTATTTAAGATTCCTCAGAACCAACGCTGATTGGCGAGATCACTTTTTGATCTGGCACAAACGGATCTCTATGGAGAGGATCCAGACTGAGAACAGAAAGAGAAACAGAATGTGAGCTCACGTATTCAGGATGGTCTCATGAGGCTAGCTAGACATCACACATGTCCCAAGTCTCTCAAATATAAATACATTTGTGTGTGTGCGCACGCGTGTGTGTGTGTGTGTGTGTGTGGGTGGGGGGGTATTTTATCACCTCAAATGTAGTGTTTTGACTATAAGTCTATATCCAGGGTTAAGTGAACGTGCTCTTTTTCAGTAATATTTCAGTCTCTGTCCACTTACCAGAGTTTTAGTGTAGAGTAGACGGGGTGTATAACGACAGCCAGGCCTTTCATCTCTAACCAGATGTGTTGTGGGAGGAAATGTGTGTTTGTGCCTTCTCTTGTGTGTGCTTTTTGGTCCTCCTGAGCCTCCGTAGGAAGTGGCTCCCAGTAGGCTGTTCAGCTCAGCCCTAGAGAGTAGTGGAAACGAGTAGGCTTACAGCTATGTTATAATTTATTACAGTAGTTTACATCCAGTGTTTTCATCTCTCTCCCTCTCTCTCTCCCTCTCTCTCTCTCTCTCTCTCTCTCTCCCTCTCTCTCTCTCTCTCTCTCTCTCTCTCTCCCTCTCTCTCTCTCTCTCTCTCTCTCTCTCTCTCTCTCTCAGAGGTAGCCAAACTCCTGCCTGACTCCTTCAAGAGAAACTTCAAGGACCCCTGGAGACGACCTCACATGCTGATGAAGGAGGAGAAGGCTAGGTTGGTCTGTGTGTGCGTGTGTGTGTGTGTGTGTGTGTGTGTGTTTGTCCAAGAATCTGGATAGATCGAGGTCAGACTACCAAAATAATACCTTTGTATCTTCATACCCTACAAGGTTGGTTTGACAAAACTCTGACAGTAAATCCTTTTGCTGGAATCAATCTCCAACCTGTTCAGTTTTGACTTTCTTTTGAAAAGACTTTAAAAAAAAAAGAAGCTCAGCCTTGGACCTCCGGAAGGTCAGATCCGGACGTCCCGTGGGCCTGATGCGTGTTTTGACTGCGCAGGACAAACAGCTGAACGGAGTGCTGTCATTGAATATTTGTCTGATGAGTTGACCTTGTCTGACAGGCCGTCGCTGGTCCATGTGAGAGGTCAACCATCTCTCTGGCTGAGTCATACGTGATCTACGTGTGATTACTGAGGACTGGCTCTGCTAGCAATCATGCTCCAGGGATCTGACATCAGAGAGAGAGAGAGAGAGAGAGAGAGAGAGAGAGAGAGAGGGAGAGAGAGAGAGAGAAAGTGAGAGCCTTCCTCTCTGATTAAAGTAGACATCTGATATCTTTGTTTTGACTGAAGCACAAAGTGTCCAAGGACTGGAGGAGCATTCCTCTGGTGAATATGATCCATTAGCTGTGAATCTCAGAGCCTCAGTCTCATTTCACACGACATCTGGAGCCACGACACATTCCCACCACGGTGACCCAGGGAATGAGACGCTGGGATCAGATCTGTTAACCCCTCCCTGACCTGCTCTCACTGACCAGTCTGACTGTAGTCTGGTCTGTTGGTGTAGTGTGTATGTACAGTATGTATGTGTGTGTTTGTGTTTGTACAGTATGTACGTGTGTGTTTGTGTGTGTTTGTGTGTGTGTGTTTGTGTGTGTGCGTGCGTGTGTGCGTGCGTGCGTGCATGTGTGTGTGAGAGAGAGAGAGAGAGAGAGAGTCAGAGGGGAGGTCTTAGTATCGGATTCTCTTCTGCATGAAGGAGCTGAGGCTTAATGAGAGGAAGGAAATCCACAAACAGACTAGTCCCTAATTACCGTGTGTGTGTGTGTGTGTGTGTGTGTGTGTGTGTGTGTGTGTGTGTGTGTAACCCAGAGGGAGAGGTTCATAATATTACAGTGTTCCGCTGTAGGATAACATAGTTTTCCTCTGGAAGGCTAGCTGGTCACAGCGGAGGGGACAGATTAAACACAGTGCACTTTGACCTCTGACCTCAGTCAGCATGAACCACCCACCCATGACTCCTGTTAGGATATCTCCTCATGTAGGCCATCTCTGACTGTTATCTCCTCATGTAGACCACCATCTTAGACTGTTAGAATACTTCCTCATGTAGACCACCATCTTAGACTGTTAGGATTCCTCCCCATATAGACCACCATCTCAGACTGTTATCTCCCCATGTAGACCACCATCTCAGACTGTTATCTCCCCATGTAGACCACCATCTCAGACTGTTATCTCCCCATGTAGACCACCATCTCAGACTGTTATCTCCTCATGTAGACCACCATCTTAGACTGTTAGAATACTTCCTCATGTAGACCACAATCTCAGACTGTTATCTCCCCATGTAGACCACCATCTCAGACTGTTATCTCCTCATATAGACCACCATCTCAGACTGTTATCTCCTCATGTAGACCACCATCTCAGACTGTTATCTCCTCATATAGACCACCATCTCAGACTGTTATCTCCCCATATAGACCACTATCTCAGACTGTTATCTCCTCATATAGACCACCATCTCAGACTGTTATCTCCCCATATAGACCACCATCTCAGACTGTTATCTCCCCATGTAGACCACCATCTCAGACTGTTATCTCCTCATATAGACCACCATCTTAGACTGTTAGAATACCTACTCATGTAGACCACCATCTTAGACTGTTAGAATACCTCCTCATGTAGACCACCATCTCAAACTACCCCACTCTTTGTAATTGCTGATCAGACGTGATGGGATAGATTAGCGGTCTGCAGTACTCACAACACTGATATACTGTCTGGGTCAGAACCCAACACACTGACCTGGGTCAGGACCCAACACACTGACCTGGGTCAGAACCCAACACAGTGACCTGGTTCAGGACCCAACACACTGACCTTGGTCAGGACCCAACACACTGACCTGGGTCAGAACCCAACACACTGACCTGGGTCAGGACCCAACACACTGACCTGGGTCAGAACCCAACACACTGACCTGGGTCAGGACCTAACACACTGACCTGGGTCAGGACCCAACACACTGACCTGGGTCAGAACCCAACACACTGACCTGGGTCAGGACCTAACACACTGACCTGGGTCAGAACCCAACACAGTGACCTGGGTCAGGACCCAACACACTGACCTGGGTCAGAACCCAACACACTGATCTTGGTCAGGACCCAACACACTGACCTGGGTCAGATCTCACAAGTGTGTGGTACCTTTCTCTTTCTCCCTCCCCCTCTCTCTCTCTTCCTCCCTCTCTCTCCCTTTATCTTCCTCCCTCCCTCCCTCTCTCTCCCTCCCTCTCTCTACCTCTCTCTCTCTTCCTCCCTCTCTCTACCTCTCTCTCTCTTCCTCCCTCTCTCCCTCCCTCTCTCTCTCCCTCTCTCTCTCCCTCTCTCTCTCCCTCCCTCTCTCTCTCCCTCTCTCTGTCTCCTTCCCCCTCTCTCTCTCTCCCTCCCCCTCTCTCCCTCTCTCTCTCTTCCTCCCTCTCCCTCCCTCTCTCTCTCTCCCTCTCTCCCTCCCTCTCTCTCCCTCTCTCCCTCTCTCTCTCTCTCTGATGGTGTGTGGTAGGGCTTCTGTCTGAATCCTTCCTCTTTCTCATCCTCCAGTCACCAGTGACACGGAGAGAGACTCAGGAGTAAGTCAAGAGTTAGCATGAATTTATCAACAGTGTACAAGGAGCATGTATGACCTCTGACCCTTCCCCCCCTCCCCCCAGCTACTGTGTGTACGTGCGTGTGCAGCAGGCCAGTGCGGGGTGCCGGCTCAGTCTCTGGAGCGCCCAGCTGGTCCGGGAGAGGCTGCTCTGCGCTGAGTGCCAGAGTGACGCCATGGCAACCTCAGGCCGCTGTGGAGGGGACGGCCTTGAGAGCACTAGGTCAGTCCTGCACCTGGGACACGCCCACACCTGCCTGTATCCACCTATCACACACCTGGGACATGCCCACACCTGCCTGTATCCACCTATCACACACCTGGGACACGCCCACACCTGCCTGTATCCACCTATCACACACCTGGGACACGCCCACACCTGCCTGTATCCACCTATCACACATCTGGGACACGCCCACACCTGCTTGTATCCACCTATCACACACCTGGGACACGCCCACACCTGCCTGTATCCACCTATCACACATCTGGGACACGCCCACACCTGCCTGTATCCACCTATCACACACCAGAGACACAGCCCAACCTGTCTTTTGCTGCATTCATTTGGTGTCGGAATAATCTGAAAAATTAGTTCCCGACTGTGAAAATTCACATGAACAACCCCTCAAGTCGGAACAACAAGTCGCCCAAAATTTTGGGTACATGACTTGTCGACTTGTGATGTCATAGGCTGGAAGTAGCGGACGAAAGTAGGTTAAATGTTTGGTTCTGGCTGTAATAAACGGTTTATTTTGGGCTCAGATGTAATTTGTAAGGTAAGCCACATGGTATTAGGTTGTAACCACTAGTTGCTGTCCACGTGTGATCTAGACTGGTTAAAGTTATTCAACAAGTCAGGTAAAGTAAATATCTTTGTGCTTCAGGGAATCCTTTGCTCTTTATTGTCACACAAAAACTAGAAACAGCTACCAGCAGGTTGTTTAAACGCCCTGGGAAATAAAATACATTATTCTTTGTAGCACCCATGTTGTTTCCCATATTACGACTTAAAAGCTCATGAACGCACCGAAGTGGGAAGAACGACCTCACAACTCAGGGAAACTGGGCCATCTGAGTAGCAGCATTGAATGCAGCCCATTATGAAACAAAAATACATTTGCGATATATTGAAAAGTATAACGTAATATATCAAACCATACATTTCCATATATAGGAAACTAGTGGTTATATTTTCCAATATACTGTACTGCAATATATGAAAAGTGGCAATTCCTTACGTTTTATTCAATGTATTATGTATGTATCATTTCCTCCATATATTTTATATACTATAATATATTGACAGGTAATATATAGGGGTTATATATATATATCCACCTATCACACACCTGAGACACGCCCATACCTGTCTATATCCACCTATCACACACCTGAGACACGCCCATACCTGTCTATATCCACCTATCACACACCTAAGACACGCCCATACCTGTCTAAATCCACCTATCACACACCTGAGACACGCCCATACCTGTCTATATCCACCTATCACACACCTGAGACACGCCCATACCTGTCTATATACACCTATCACACACCTGAGACACGCCCATACCTGTCTATATCCACCTATCACACACCTAAGACACGCCCATACCTGTCTAAATCCACCTATCACACACCTGAGACACACCCATACCTGTCTATATCCACCTATCACACACCTGAGATACGCCCATACCTGTCTATATCCACCTATCACACACCTGAGACACGCCCATACCTGTCTATATCCACCTATCACACACCTGAGACACGCCCATACCTGTATCCACCTATCACACACCTGAGACACGCCCATACCTGTCTATATCCACCTATCACACACCTGAGACACACCCATACCTGTCTATATCCACCTATTACACACCTAAGACACGCCCATACCTGTCTAAATCCACCTATCACACACCTAAGACACGCCCACACCTGTCTATATCCACCTATCACACACCTGAGACATGCCCATACCTGTCTATATCCACCTATCACACACCTGAGACACGCCCATACCTGTATCCACCTATCACACTCCTGAGACACGCCCATACCTGTATATATCTACCAATCACTCACCTGAGACACACCCCTACCTGTCTATATCCATCTATTACACACCTGAGACACGCCCATACTGGTCTATATCCACTTATCACACACCTGAGACACGCCCATACTGGTCTATATCCACCTATCACACACCTGAGACACGCCCCTACCTGTCTATATCCACCTATCACACACCTGAGATACGCCCATACCTGTCTATATCCACCTATCACACACCTGAGACACGCCCATACCTGTCTATCTCCACCTATCACCCACCTGAGACACGCCCATACCTGTTTATATCCACCTATCACACACCTGAGACACGCCCATACCTGTCTATATCCACCTATCACACACCTGAGACACAGCCATACCGGTAGGTAGCCCATGGTTAGATTATCCTGGCCAGGCCACTTGACAATCTTTTGTCTACCGTTGTGCCCTTGAACAAGGCACTTAACCCAAACACCAGCTCAAAACATTGTGCCAAATGACCCGCTTGTATTGTAATTGTATCTGCCACCTATCGCACACCTCTGGTACCAACATCTGATACCTGGACCCTCTGTTTCCACCTCGGCTTCTAGAACATTCTGGACAGCAGCGTCAGTCCCTGGTTGCCATGGATCCTGGGTCCGGGAGTCTTCCTCTGAGAAATGCCGGTGTCCCCCCTACTCTGTTCTGTTTGTGTGAGCTGTGATGCATGCAGGGACGTGGTTGCTCCCAACTGCTCCTGGTCAACCAATGGGAGCCCTGCCAGCCGACCCAGACCCCTCCACCACAGAGCACCGGAGGGGTGTCTCAACCCAGGACATCAGCAGCGTCCAGCCACTCTTCTCTCTCTCTCTCACTTCCTGTACCATCATACTGTGCACTGTCTCTAGTTCGCACACAGGAACACACGCATGTAAACGTATAAACCTACAGCCATGCATCCCTCTCCCTGGCTCTCTCTCTCTCTCTCTCTCCCTCCCTCCCTGTCTCTCTCTCTCTCTCCCTCCCTGGCTATCTCTCTCCCTCCCTCCCTGTTTCTCTCTCTCTCTCTCTCTCTCTCTCTCTCTCTCCCTCCCTGGCTCTCTCTCTCTCTCTCCCTCCCTCCCTGTCTCTCTCACTCTCTCCATCCCTCCCTGGCTCTCTCTCCCTCCCTCCCTGTCTCTCTCACAACCTGGTCTCACCCGGCAGACGTCAGAATTCAACGTTTGTCCATCGCCTCCAAATGTCATTTCTAGACAGCATCATACAGTTATAAACGTCGGCAGATGACGTGGGATAGGCCTAAGTTTTTGATTGGTTGTTGTCAGAGTTTTGTGGTTGGTTGTTCACATTGGAACAGGTGAAGGAAGAGGGGTATAAATTTGCGAGCGCTTTTGGGGGTGGGTTGGGTGGGTCAAACAACTTTGGTGAGACAACACCGAGTGCAAAACTAGCTGGCGAAACTAGCAAACAACAACGTTTTACAAGCAACTACTGTAGCAAACAACACTACTAGCTAGCCAACTAGCTCACATTCTTACTGTCATTATTATTAGCTAGCATTAGCTACTGTTCTTATAGCTCGTGTTCTAACGTGGACACAGGGATCAGGCAAATTTACGAAACTGGACCCAGGAGTGGAGCTACTCGGACGGCGCTTAGTGGGCGCGCTCCGAATATCGCAATACCTCTGCGTGGGCACGCAGGAGCGCCTCCACGCATATACACTATTTGCATCATTTGTATGATGCCGTCTAGAAATGACGTATGGAGGCGATGTACAAACGTTGAATTCTGACGTCTGCCAGGTGATACCAGGTTGCTCTCTCACCCTCTTTCTTGCAATCTCTTTGTCTCTCTCTTTCCCTTTGTTGCTTTCTCTCTCTCCCTGTCTCTCTCTGTCTCTCTCTCTCTCCCCTCTGAAGCACAACTTCTATTCCCCTTTTCACCTTTGACCCCTTTATGTTGCTATCTACCTCCATGAATGCAGCTGCATTTGATTATGCATAATGTATAAATATATACATCTATTATTTTGCTTTATTTTCTACTTTCCATGTTTGTGTATGCTGTGTGCAGTATGTGTGTTTTCTGGTTGTTGTTATTATGTGTATCATGAATGCTCCCTTATCCTCAGTCGTTGGTCATTCCTCAGGGCTGTCATCCCTCAGGGCTGTTTCTGGACCTTCTCAGTCTAAACCAGCTCCCAGTAGTTCTGTGGGTTTCAATTCTAGACCTTCCACGAGGTGACTGGCCATCAAGCTGTTTCGGGTCCAGACCCACCAATGGGTTACTGGTTTGTTTCAGGTCTTGACCCAATTCTCCAGAACAGTCTCTCTTGGTTTGGCTGGAGAGAAAAGGCAGAGGCAGCCAGCAAAATGGGATGTGTCCTATCAGAGCCAGCCTGATCTGTCCTATCAGAGTCCTTTAGCTACATCCACACAGCAGGACACCACAGAGCTGCTCAGCATCTTGGTCTTGTCATGTTTGTCACCATTGTCAATATATATAATTTTTTGATTGCTCTTTATCGAAATCAGCAAATCAATAATTTTATATCAGGAAGGAATGAGCTGATTCTCAGGCTTTTTGAGCAAATTCCTTGTCTTCAGTCACACAATAGATAGATATAATACTTTTTTCTCCTGTCCTCCCCTCTCTCCTCCACTCCTCTCCTCACCACCTCTCTAACACATGTCTTTAATTAAAAATGAATTATTATTGTCCACATTCCAGACCAGAGAGGGTGTTGGTGTGTCTCCTCCCCCTTCTCTAAGGCTTGTGTGGAGGCTCCTCCCACTTCTCTAATGCCTGTGTGGAGGCTCCTCCCACTTCTCTAAGCCTTGTGTGGGGCTCCTCCCACTTCTCTAAGCCTTGTGGGGAGGCTCCTCCCACTCCTCTAAGCCTTGTGTGGAGGCTCCTCCCACTTATCTAAGGCTTGTGTGGAGGCTCCTCCCACTCCTCTAAGCCTTGTGTGGAGGCTCCTCCCACTTCTCATAGCCTTGTGTGGAGGCTCCTCCCACTTCTCTAAGCCTTGTGTGGAGGCTCCTCCCACTCCTCTAAGCCTTGTGTGGAGGCTCCTCCCACTTCTCTAAGGCTTGTGTGGAGGCTCCTCCCACTCCTCTAAGCCTTGTGTGGATTCTCCTCCCACTCTAAGGCTTGTGGGGAGGCTCCTCCCACTCCTCTAAGGCTTGTGTGGAGGATCCTCCCACTTCTCTAAGCCTTGTGTGGAGGCTCCTTCCACTTCTCTAAGCCTTGTGTGGAGGCTCCTCCCACTTCGCTAAGGCTTGTGTGGAGGCTCCTCCCACTTCTCTAAGGCTTGTGTGGACACTTGGAAACGTCCTCAGCCTCGTCTTCCCCTCAGCGAAGTCATCCCAGACCTGAGAGCCCTGTGGTTCAGGGACAGCAGTGCTCACAGTGGGAGCAGAGAGGGCCAATAAGTGCATGTTTTAGACCGCCAGCAATGTTGATGCTGGACTGTTCACTCAAAACGCTCTAACGAACCATTTGTAAAGGAAGCACCCTTTGAAAGAAGGTTCCACATATATAGACGTCTGTCTCTCTCCAAACTCGAAAATGGTTCTTTCTGACCTGACAATTTTTCAGAGGGTTCTACTTTTACAAAATGGGTTCTACAGACAGTTGCACTCTGTTTTAAAGGGTATTTCTCCAGCCATGTGGAGACGAGTGTTGCGAGGAAGGGGAGGGTTATGTTTCCAGGCCGTGTCTCAGTACTGTGCTGCAGACCCGCCCCCACGTCCTCCATGTTGTACGAGTGTTTATTTATTTCCTGATGCAGCCGCAGCCTGAGCCGGGCCTGGCGATCCGTCCTCGGTCGTGGTCACTCTGGCCTCCCAGGCAACCACAGAGGGGGCACCGCATGCTCCTCTTCACTGTCCATCGGAAAATAAAACAAATATACCGACAGTTCAAGATGGCTTCTCTGTCGTGTGTTCAAATATACCGACAGTTCAAGATGGCTTCTCTGTCGTGTGTTCAAATATACCGACTGTTCAAGATGGCTTCTCTGTTGTGTGTTCAAATATAACGACTGTTCAAGATGGCCTCTGTCGTGTGTTCAAATATACAGTACCCACAGTTCAAGATGGCTTCTCTGTAATGTGTTCAAATATACCGACTGTTCAAGATGGCTTCTCTGTCGTGTGTTCAAAATACCGACTGTTCAAGATGGTCTCTGTCATGTGTTTGCAATCAAGGGTTTTATTCACTGTATATATACAGTATATATTAATGCTTTCAATATGATATTTTACCACCAAAGCAATTTGCGCAAAAAATGCTGTATGAATAAAGTTTGATTTGACCACGATTCACATTGATAATGCCATTCATAACTAGCTATGGTTGAAAGAAGAGATGACAGATGAAATCCACGTTCAACTACCATTATTATATCCGTGCTGTCCTTCCTCCAAGGGCAGCCAGGGGGACCAGTCCAAGTGCTGAAAGAGACTGATCGGTTCCCTCTGCATATTGTTGTATCGTGGTTCTTTGTGGAGGAAACCTTGGTGGACACGGGGGGAACGTGCAAACTCATACAGAAAGGCCCAGAAGATACCCCGGGAGATACCCCGCCTGAGTACCTGACCACCCGGGGAAAACATTCCACTCAATCTATTGTACATATGACAAAATAAACAAACGTGAACACTGAACAGAAAATGTGCCAGAACAGACCATCCTTCTCACTGAGGGGGAGAGAGAGAGGGAGAGAGGGGGAAGGAGAGAAGCAGGATGCTCTTCACCTTCACATCTGTGCACCTCTGCTGGGTCCAGCCTCCCGTGACTAGCAGCGTTCAGGCAGCCCTTAACGACCACCATTAACATTGCTGTTCTGCTCTCCCCTAGCAATTACCAGCGTAAAGTACATGTTTACCCCTCAGATTGGGCCTTGGTGGTGCTTTACTGCCGTTCAGTCATGCTA
>NC_140239.1:13575153-13635153 GCF_949987555.1 Borostomias antarcticus | reverse complement strand
CCTTCCTCGGCCCTGTCATGTCTCTGTCCCTCCTCGGCTTCCCTGTCCTGCTCTCGGCCACCATGGCCACCAGCCACCTCTCCTTCAAGTTCGTGTTCAACATGGTGTTGCTGCACAACGTCGGCTGAGGCTGTAGACGTTGAAGCAGCCCCTGGCGCAAACATATCAGTAATTTTTGCACATGTTGCAGCATCGCCTCAAGACTTTTAATCTTTTAAGCTCGTAATTTCTCTGCGCCCCCCTTGCGCTTTGGTTTACTATACTTGTCCTTATCCATCGTTCTCCATCCACTGACTTTTGGCTCTCTAACGGCCCACTCAAATGACACCTGAAACAGAGGGAGGGGTGGGGCCTACATATGATTGGGCCAGCCCAGTATCAGTATAGAAAATGGACCAATGGGCCGCTGTCCCTGCTCTATGGGCCGTTCGTTAGCCCCCAAATATTTATTTATTTTTTTTTAGATCGGCCCACAAGTAGGTCCGGCCCACCGGGCATTTGCCCGGTACGCCACATGGCCAGTCCAGCCGTGATGGTAGGAGGAAGGGTGTAGCATGGTAGGAGGAAGGGTGTAGCGTGGTAGGAGGAAGGGTGTAGCATGGTAGGAGGAAGGGTGTAGCGTGGTAGGAGGAAGGGTGTAGCATGGTCGGTGGAAGGGTGTAGCGTGGTAGGAGGAAGGGTGTAGCATGGTAGGAGGAAGGGTGTAGCGTGGTAGGAGGAAGGGTGTAGCATGGTAGGAGGAAGGGTGTAGCGTGGTAGGTGAAAGGGTGTAGCATGGGCCAACTAAGAACTCTTTGCAACTTTTGGAGTTGCTCCCATTCACGGGGCGGGTCCACGAGCTGCCCAAACACAGCTGGCCATTCACCTCCATTCATTTTTTGGTCTACACAAAAACTACCAGACCTCTTTTCATGAAGGAGGGGTGAAGAATGAACCAATTTAGAACCAATTCAATTTTATCAAGAACAGAGCCACGGAATGCATTCAGGGGTGGAGGTCTGTGCTCTCTGAGAACCATTTCTAGTCAATATATAAAATACTGTATATACACATTACATACCAAAAGCTTTTCTTAACAAGTAGGTCTTTAGACCGGCCTTAAGAACCCTGGGAAACGTAACACATTACTGTCCCTTCACTGCTCATTTCTAACCCTGACCCTGACCCTAGACCTGACCCTGCATCATCACTGTGCTGCTCCTCCTCACTCTACAAGACTGGTGAACAACCCGCACTGAAATAGCAATAAGGATGACACCAAACATCCACAAAGCTCTGCATTTAACATGGTTTATTACAGGTAACAGTGCTACTTTCATCAAAGGTCATTAAACATGGTTTATTACATGTAACAGTGCTACTTTCATCACACATCATTAAACATGCTTTATTACATGTAACAGTACTACTTTCATCACATCATTAACATGGTTTATTACATGTAACAGTAAAGCATTATGGAACTAGAAGCAGACGCAGCACGAAGCGGCGCGACGTGGCCTACTGCCCTTTTGACGCTCGCCCTGTTCCTATTTTCCTCCTGTCGCTCGCGTTGACAGGCGTTCGTTCTTTAACTGTCTTCAGTTGGGAATATAGACAAATGACGTAACAGAACAGGAAATTTAATGGTTTCAGTTAAGACAGCAAGGATGCAATGTTGCGTTCTGTTGCTCGCGTCGCAAGCAGTTAGGACACGGTGTTAGGCACGACCATGGATGTATTAATAGAACTGGATACAGCCACTCCATTCTCTGACCGCTATCACAAATGAAGCCCTATTGAACCGCGCCATCTTGGCAAATTTGTAGTCATTTGACTATTTCCGATGATTTTTGTACTTGCGCGCCGAGTGAGCCGTTACACCCCGCTAGCCGTGGCGATATCCGTGACATCCCACGGCTTCGAGTTCCATAATGCTTTTATACAACGGTTGCCACATTTATCCGTCAATATTTCAAAAAGAAAGACAATACAAACTTATAAATGTATTTTTAATGGAACTATTTGATAATCATTTGCGGATACTTCCGCTGAAAAAGGGAACGTTGCCAGGCAACGACAATACTACAGCACATCTTTGTAAACATTGATCTGGACACTGCCATGGCTACTAATAAGAGGTGGATTGATATTAAAAGATGTGCGAACATTCCATTTTAGCGTGGGCCATCGTGGTTATCGCCACGGCTGGAATGCAAACTGACCAATAGAGACAATGGACCGGATCTATACCTTTGTACTGTTTAATACTACTTTCATCATAATTCTAAAATACAACCGCAGCTACTTTGTGCGGTCAGACAAAACAGCGATGGCACGGTAGGCCTATATATGAACCAATGAGCAATCTCACCAAAAATGATGAAATTATTTGGAGCAGAGACTACCTCGGAAAAATAAATTCACTCGAACAGAACGCGTCTAAATAAGTTATTTAATGGTAGTGCCAAGGCTTCAAAACCCAGCATTTGTCTAAATAGACCCTTTTGCTTAGGTAAGTGAAGTTTCATGTTTATCTGACACTTGTAAATATGAGCACCTCTCCTAAATAGGCCGACACTGATTTATTTTGACGGCAAAGTGAATGGAGGGTGAAAGGACTGTAGTATGAGCATGAGCGAGCATGCGACTACAGGACTGAGAAGGGCTACTGGTTCCCTAGAACGGCCTTCGCAAGGGTCCCCGTTGACCCACATCCACCAGCTAACCACATAGCGCAAACCCGTCCACATGTGGTCCCTCTGGGCCTGCTTTATCAGGTACTGGGCCTGCAGGGTGGGGTTGTCAGAATTACTATGTGATCGTGTTAGAAATTCAACATCATGTTAGTCAACACTTATCTGCGATGGACACTAAAATAATCACATTTGGCGGTCCACAGCCTTCCACTTCAGCCCTCCGACGTGATCACCCCCGCACACCTGAACGCGGTCCACAGCCTTCCACTCCAGCCCTCCGACGTGATCACCCCCGCACACCTGAACACGGTCCACAGCCTTCCACTCCAGCCCTCCGATGTGATCACCCCCGCACACCTGAACACGGTCCACAGCCTTCCACTTCAGCCCTCCGACGTGATCACCCACGCACACCTGAACACGGTCCACAGCCTTCCACTTCAGCCCTCCGACGTGATCGCCCCCGCACACCTGAACACGGTTCTGCTAACCAGCTCCGCGCCACAGCCTTCCACTTCAGCCCTCCGACGTGATCACCCCCGCACACCTGAACATGGTTCTGCTAACCAGCTCCGAGGGTGCGGCTCACCAGCTGCCACCACTCATCCAATCACCTCCCCTATAAGAACCCGGTCTTCCCAACGTTCGTCGCCAGTTCCTCCCTAAGATTCGTTGTGATTCCGGTTTGTTTGCTGCTCATTCCTGGACACACGGCTTCCCCGACCCATTCTCCTCAGACCTCGACCACGGCTTGGATTACGGTTTCTGGACATTGTTTGTTGATCGATTGACCCTGCCTGAACCTGACTACTCTTTTGCCTTGCCCCTCTGTACCTCAGATTTTCTTATTAAACCGCCCGCTGGGCTTGGAACTGTCTATCTGTGCCCGTGGTCCTGCGTTTGGGTCAGCTAGCCAACCAGCCCCCTTACAATAGTACATTTAAAGTAAAATTGATTAAGGAATGTCTTAAAGCCCCGAATTCTGTGGTACTTTATTACAAACAATATTTTTGGAAAATTGTTTTTATTTTATTTTGTACTTTCATGTAATTATAACATTACCAGGTTGCCTTTAAAACTGTCTACATTTTATCAACAGGCCCTTCTTGCTTGGAAACTGTTTCGTACACAACTTTTCCCTGCACAAGACTATTATATGGAATAATTGAGACATCACTGTTAGGAAAAAAATCGATCTTTAAGCAGAATTGGGTTGATAAAAATATTGTTTACGTAAGTGATCTCTTTGATGACAACGGTTCATTATTTAGTTACTGTATGAACAATTCCTCGTTAAATCCTTTCCTATGACATGTAGAGAATTTAATTATGTGATGTTACGGCTCCGCCTCCGCCTGGGTGCTCTCCAGCTCCCACCACTGTTCCCGCAGCGCGCAAACCACGGCCTTCCACTTCAGCGCGCGCTCTGCGTGCCCTCCGACGTAATCACCCCCGCACACCTGAACACGGTTCCGCTAACGAGCTCCGAGGGCGCGGCTCACCTGCTGCCACCACTCATCCAATCACCTCCCCTATAAGAACCCGGTCTTCCCAACGTTCGTCGCCAGTTCTTCCCTAAGATTCCTTGTGGCAAGTTGTGGTTTCTGAAGTTCCCGTTATAGTAGTTGTTATAGTTTTTTTTTTTCCCTTTACTCATTCTACTCTCCACCCCTCCAGATTCCGGTTTTGTTTGCTGCTCTTTTCCTGGACTGACACACGGCTTCCCCGACCCATTCTCACCGGACCTCGACCACGGCTTGGATTACGTTTTCTGGACTTTGTTTGTTGATCGATTGAACCCTGCCTGAACTTGACTACCCTTTTGCCTTGCCCTCTGTACTGCCGCTTTAATATTAAACCGCCCTCTGGGCTTGGAACTGTCCGTCTGTGTCCGTGGTCCTGCGTTTGGGTCAGCTAGCCAACCAGCCCCCTTACAGATGAAAGCTATTCCTGCTGGTCTGTCCCATCTAATGATAAGTCATCTTCAATTTCAAGGAGCACTGAGAATAGAACCTGTTTTGATGATAAATGGTATTGATATTATGAATGCTAAATGCAACAACAAACATATACTAGTACATTCTATGAAATAAGAAAGATTACTCCTAAGGGAAAAGCTTTCTGGGACAACATTTTTACAGATATTGTTTGGCAGAGAGCATGGCTATTACCTTTTAAGTATTGTATTACCAATAAGATTAGAGAAGTACATATCAAAATTTTGCACAATATATATCCAACAAATCTTTGTTATTCCAAATTCCTAGATATTGACAACAAATGTAATTTTTGTAATGATGAGCCAGAATCTTTAACTAATTTATTTTACCACTGTTTATGTAACCCTTCACTTCTTTCTCTGCCTCACACACCAGTCAGGACGCCGGGTTCATCGCTCATCCAGCTTTTATTGCACACTGTTTTTAACACAGATGGGATGGTTGCTGTCACACATGGTTGCTGATGTGCTGCCCTTTACATACTAAGAACAAAATGAAAGAAAGAAAGGGGGAAAAGATCCCGCCGTCAAAACACCAGCCACGCGACGGGCAGTAGCCAGCCTACTGTAGCTAGCTAATGGCTCCAAGACAGACACGTTAGCTCACTCGCTAAAATAGTAAAATACATACACAAGAAGCAAATTAACCGTCAGAAAACAAATAGAAAACAAACATCTGACGAATCATACAATCTTAGATACTCTCAATAGGATCTTATTCGATGATATCTACAAAACGGCAGAGCACGATCTCAACTCACCACACTCGTCCGTTGTCACAGTCAAAAGGGACAAGCAGGCAGCTTAACAGCAGATATACATATAGCAACCACCCACTCCCAACCACACGGGGCCGCTCCGATACATGGTCACATGTATGGTATGCCTGTATGGACAACCAGAACAATTCTAAGGTAAAGATAAAATAAAACATAATTTTGGCGAACTTCAATTATCAATAACAACTCTGTTACATTTACATTCAATTTATTTTTGGACTCGATTGGAAGAATACATATTAATCAAAACTAATCATAAAGTTACAATTGATTGTAAAAATGTCATTACATATTTTGAACATGATAATTACAATATTGAATATATTGTAAACTTGTTGATTTTATATTGTAAATTTCACATTCATAAATCTAGTGTAACTAAAGTTACTCTTAATTTCTCAGGTTTATTGTATGAATGTAGAGATTATATTAAGACACTTGGATGTACTGTATAAATTCTAAAAAAAAGGAATAGAATTGTCAGATTATATAATGAGCTATTTTTAGAATGATAAGTTTATTTTTTTTATTTTTTTTTATCTGCTTATATATCTTTGTTGTGTACATGTCTGTATTGTTTGTATATAAGAAACTTGTTCAATTAAAAAAACAAAGCCTGGGGAACCTCACGCCTGGGTCACCTCATGTGTGTGACGCCGGACACGAGGCTGCAGCTGGATGCTATTGGGATTGCCAAGAACATTTTGCTTTGTACTGTATATATAAAAAAAACTATGCTTGTGTAACCGAGGGAATGGTGAGTCCTCGTAAACCCTTGTGGAGTGAGTAGTCCGAGGTAGTGGTAGCGAGTAGCCTAGCTGGTGAAACTCACTCCCCTAGTATAAAGTTGACTGCTCCTGACTGTATGTTAAATAAATGAATTGTAAATTAAAATTGCCCACAAAAAAACAATAAAAAAAACAAAAAATAAAAACCTGCTGGTCTCCCTCTGGAGAGAGCAGGCTGGGGAGATCAGCGTCGTTCTCCCTGCGGTGCTTTAGAGCCTCCCTCCATGTCTTGTTCTCTCTCACCAGAACCATCCCCAGATCAAAGCCCACAAAGGGGCGTTTTTGGCTGCACTCCTTTACCAGCTCTTATCACCCTTCCCCCACAATCACACACATGCTGTTTGTCTCCTGACCACTTCCGCCCTGTCCTAGAACTGTCTCTGCCCTTCAGTGCTATCACCACGGTCACGTCTCCAGGCTGGTCCTAGTAGCCCTCAGTACCCTGTATGACCACTCCTGTCTGGGTTGAGAGCAGAACAGCTGGGCCCTATGAAAACTCCTACCCTCTCCTCACCTCATTTCCGCGGGACACAAAGAATAGTACAGGTGAAGAGACGCCTATGGTTCTGTCACTCACCCACACCTTTCAGAACAGACAATATGAGGAAAGACAGGCGTTAAGTCATTGGCGATTAAGATTACTGGTAACTGTATCTCAAACAAATCTGCTATGGTCTGCCCCACTCCCGGTGACCACACCCAGAGCACACACTCACATCCTGGGCCCCACTCCCGGTGACCACACCCTGAGCTCACACACTCACATCCTGGGCCCCACTCCCGGTGACCACACCCAGAGCTCCCACACTCACATCCTGAGCCCCACTCCCGGTGACCACACCCTGAGCTCACACACTCACATCCTGGGCTGTAAAACTGTAACAGGTAGTGTAGTAGTAGTAGTAGTAGGTCTAGTAGTAGTAGTAATAGTAGTAGTAGTAGTAGTAGTAGTAGTAGTAGTAGTAAGATCTGAATAAAGAAAGAAAGAAAGAAAGAAAGAAAGAAAGAAAGAATGAATGAATGAATGAATGAATGAATGAATGAATGAATGAATGAAAGAAAGAAAGAAAGAAAGAAAGAAAGAAAGAAAGAAAGAATGAATGAATGAATGAATGAATGAATGAATGAATGAATGAATGAATGAATGAATGAATGAATGAATGAATGAATGAATGAAAGAATGAAAGAATGAAAGAAAAAAAGAAAAAAAGAAAGAAAGACTGAACCTTCTGCCTTTCTGTCTCGTGTTCTGGTCTCAGTCCCTCCCTCTAGTCCCACCCTAGCCCATAGTACCCTCTCTAGCTCCTAGCCCTTAGTACCCTCTCAGGCTCCTAGCCCCTAGTGCCCTCTCTAGCTCCTAGCCCCTAGTACCCTCTCTAGCTCCTAGCCCCTAGTACCCTCTCTAGCCACTAGTACCCTCTCTAGCTCCTTGCCCCTAGTACCCTCTCTAGCCACTAGTGCCCTCTTTAGCTCCTAGCCCTACTACCCTCTCTAGCTCCTAGCCCCTAGTACCCTCTTTAGTTCCTGGTCCCTTCCCAGTCCTTCTAGGGTACCAGTTCCCCGTGGTCCAGCCCTGCCAGTCCACCTCTGCTCCACACTTCTGACCTGAACATGATTCTAGACAGAAGCCTTTTACAGAGAAGTCTTCTATTGTTATAACTGGTTCTATATACTGTAGAATGCAGCATTCACCTCTCTGAATCTAATCATAACCCACACCTCTGGAAACATCTGATAGAGGGAGCCAATGCGATACGATACGATACGATACGATACGATACGATACATCCATCCATCCATCCATCCATCCATCCATCCATCCATCCATCTTCATCCGCTTATCTGGGGTTGGGTCGCGGAGGCAGCAGTTCCAGCAGGGGGCCCCAGACATCCCTTTCCATGGCAGCATCAACCAGGATGCCTGGGGAATCTTTAGCCGCTCCCAGGCCAGTGCGGAGATGTAGTCCCGCCACCTAGTCCTGGGTCTAACCCGCGGCCTCCTCCCAGCTGGACACGCCTGGAACACCTCCCTAGGGAGGCGCCCAGGAGGCATCCTCATTAGATGCCCGAACCACCTCAACTGGCTCCTTTCGACGCAAAGGAGCAGTGGCTCTACTCCGAGTCTCTTCTGGATGACTGAACTTCTCACCCGATCTCTCAGGGAGACCCCACCCACCCTCCGGAGAAAACTCATTTCAGCCGCTTGTATCCGTGATCTCGTTCTTTCAGTCATGACCCATCCTTCATGACCATAGGTGAGGGTGGGGACGAAGACAGACCAGTAGATCGAGAGCTTTGCCTTTTGGCTCAGCTCTCTTTTCATCACAACAGTGTGGTAAAGCGACTGCAGAACCGCACTTGCTGCTCCGATTCTCCGGCCAAACTCCCTCTCCATGGTTCCCTCACTCGTGAACAAGACCCCCAGATACCAACTCCTTCACTTGGGGTAAGGACTCATTTCCTACTCGGAGCGGACAGACCACCGGTTTCCTGCTGAGAACCATGGTCTCAGATTTAGAAGTGCTGATTCTCATCCCAGCCACTTCACACTCGGTTGCGAACCTATCCAGAGAGCTGGAGGTCGCAGGCAGATGATGCCATCAGGACCACATCATCTGCAAATAGCAGCGATGCGATCCCCAGCTCACCGAACTGCAAACCCACCTCCCCACGACTACGCCTCGATATCCTGTCCATGAAAATCACAAACAGGATTGGTGGCAAAGCGCAGCCCTAGCGGAGGCCAACCCCCACCGGAAAGGAAGACGACTTACTGCCGAGGACAGACACAGCTCTCGCTCTGGGTGTACAGGGATTGGATGGCCCTAAGTAGGGATCCCCTCACCCCATACTCCCGCATAACCCTCCACAAGACCTCTAGAGGGACCCGGTCGTAAGCCTTCTCCAAGTCCACAAAACACATGTAGACAGGTTGGGCAAACTCCAAAGCCCCCTCCAAGATCCTTGCGAGAGTGAAGAGCCGGTCGATGGTTCCACGACTAGGACGAATTGTTCGTCTTCGATCTGAGGTTTGACTATCGGCCGGACTCTCCTTTCCAGCACCTTGGAGTGCACTTTCCCTTGGAGACTGAGTAATGTGATGCCTCTATAATTGGCACACACCCTCTGGTCCCCTTTTTTGAATATTAGGACCACCTCCCCAGTCTGCCACTCCTTTGGCACTGACCAGGACTTCCACGCAATGTTAAAGAGGCGTGTCAACCAAGACAGCCCTTCAACACCCAGCGCCTTCATAATTTCTGGACGGATCTCATCAGTCCCTGGGGCTTTGCCACTGTGGAGTTGTTTGACTACCCCAGTGACCTCCTCCAGGGAAATTGATGATGACCCCCCATCATCTTCCGGCTCTGCATCGATCATAGAGGGTGGATTAATCGGGTTCAGGAGTTCCTCAAAGTACTCCTTCCAATGCTCAACAACCTCCTCAGTTGAGGTCAGCAGTGTCCCTTCCTTGCTGTATACAGCTTGGATGGTCCCCCGCTTTCCCTTCCTGAGGTGTCGGATGGTCTTCCAGAAACACTTTGGTGCCGACCGAAAGTCCTTCTCCATGGTTTCACCAAACTCCTCCCACACCTGCTGCTTTGCCTTGGTCACGGCCGAAGCTGCAGTCCTCCGGGCCAGTTGATACCCTGCAACTGCTTTTAGAGTCCCCCGGGCTAACATATCCCGGAAGGCCTCCTTCTTCAGTCGGACGGCTTCCCTGGCCACCGCTGTCCACCACGGTGTCGGAGGGGGGTTACTGCTCCTTTCGTACAGTGCTGTCAGGATATTGGCCGCGCCGATTGTATGGCTGCTTGTCGAGGCTGGCTGCCTGTATGGTAATTCCCTTCCCCCTCCCCTCCCCTGGTAACTGTAACTGCCTTGTACTGTAGTTTCTAACTGCCTTGTAATGTATTTTGTATGTCGCTCTTTCTTCCTTTTTATGTGTTATTTGTATTGTAAAGTGCTTTGTGCATTCGTGCTGTGAAAGGCGCTATATAAATAAAACTTACTTACTTACTTACTTACTTACTTACTTACTTGAGGTACCTATCGCCCTCAGGCCGCAGCTCCCAGCTGCAGCTTCAGCAATGGAGGCTTTGAACACCGACCACTCATGCTCGATGTCCCCAACCTTCACAGGGATGCCTGAGAAGCTCTGCCGGAGGTAGCAATTGAAATCTCTCTGGACAGGCTCTTCCTCCAGACGTTCCCAGTTCACCCTCACTACACACTTGGGTTTTCCAGGTCTGTCTAGAGGTTTCCCCCACAATCGAAACCAGCTCACCACCAGATGGTGATCAGTGAACAGCTCTGCCCCTCTCTTTACCCGAGTGTCCAAAACACATGGCCTCAGATCAGATGATACGATAACAAAATCGATCATCGACCTTCGGCCTAAGGTGTTCTGATGCCAAGTGTACTTGTGGGCATCCTTGTGTTCGAACATGGTGTTTGTTATGGACAAACCGTGACTAGCACAGAAGTCCAACAACAAAACTCCACTGGGGTTCAGATCGTGGTGGCTATGCCTCCCAATCACGCCCCTCCAGGTTTCTCTATCATTGCCCACGTGTGCATTAAAGTCCCCCAATAGGACAGTGGAGTCCCCTGCAGGAGCCCCAAATAGGACTCCACTTAGAGTCTGCAGGAAGGCCAAGTACTCCGAACTGCTGTTCGGTGCATAAGCACAAACCACAGTCAGAGCCCCCACCCCCACAGTCCTAAGGCACAGGGAGGTGACCCTCCACGGGATGGAGGATGAGATGGTGTCTCCACATCGCTTTTTAGGGCTGGACCCGGCCGGGCTCCGTGGTAAGCCCGGCCACCAGGCGCTCGCAGACGGGCCCTCCATCTGGGCCTGGCTCCAGACGAGGGCCCCGGACTTCCTCCGGGCCGGGTCTCTCTTCCTCTTTTGTTGTACTCCATCAGCGTTTTTTTCCTGTAACCCCAGGTAGGGGGGCTAGAGGGTACTACCACTTGCCCAAGGTGGACCCCAGACTAGGGGAGGGAAGGAGGCGTCTTATTTCTCCATTCTAGTTTGCACAGAATCTGCCCAGATACGATACGATACAATATACTTTATTGTCCTCTCAGGGAAATTTGTCTTGGACTTCAATACTGTGCATGCATAGATTGCCTCTATACAGAAACAGAGAACACATATCCCACATACCACATATTGCAAATAATACATATATTGCACATAACCCGTATTGCACGCACCTCAGTGAACGACCTCACTTAACACCATTCAAAATCCTGATTGAGGTTGGCACAAATGAATGTTTAAAACGGATTAATTCCCAATTGCCAATCATTTTCAAATAATTTCCACCCTAGCCCTAATTCTAACATCAACCCTGTGATTATATCATGGACTAAGGAGGGCTAGCGATGTGAGGCACAGCATGACAGCTCATAAGTAAGGCCAGGACAAAAACCCTGGACTCCTGGACTCCCCAGCAGCCAGTACAGAAGCAGTCAGTAGAACAGGGTGAGTCTGCCCTCTAGTGTTAAACGCATGTATAGCATCTCTTATTTCATACATAACACCATTCATTTTAAATTTCTGGACCTCAAGTGGGAACGGGGAGGGGAGTAGAGACCTGATTCTCCATTAACAACATCCTCCAGGTGTGAGGGGCTCTGGGGGGCTCCAGGTGTGAGGAGCTCTGGGGGGCTCCAGGTGTGAGGGGATCTGAGGAGCAGGTAGATGATGACAACGTTCATGCTGATTCGGGCCTGGTATACGCAAACTGCAGGGGGTTCAGGAAGTCGCTCACCATGGGCCTCAAGTGCTGCAGAACTAGTCTCTCAAATACCTTCATGACACGAGGTGTCAGGACCACTGGCCTGTAGTTGCTAAGGGTGCTGGGATGTGCTTTTTTGGGCACTGGAACGATGCAGGAGGTCTTCCACAGCTGTGACACCTTCTTCAGCCTCAGGGAGAGTGTAGGAGCCATAATGTTTATTTAGTTTGTATGTTTATTTTTGTTTTGTTTATAAACCTACATAGCTTCCTTTGCTTATTGTCTAATAATTGGCCTAATTAGTGTCCTCTTGGTTGTGTGGTTTTACCTCCATGGCTGTGGGGAGGGACTAGGACAGGTAGACAGAGAGAGAGAGGGGGTCAGTAGGCTCGGGATATTTTCTGTTGACCGTCACCCTTTTGTCCCGTTTAGTTTGGTTTACTTTCATCATGTTATTGTTTGTTTGCTCATTAATTTGTATAAGTGATATTTAGCTTGTCTTTCGTTAAATAAACACCATCAACTTTATTTCTGCCTGAATATGGATCTTTGAACGAGTCATACAGCAAGGAGTCTACCTAAGCCTTTCAGTGAATCCTTTTGGTTGGTCGCTAAAAAGAGGTTGAGCCTCAGAGGTTCAGCCTCAGGGAGAGGCTAGGCCTCAGGGAGAGGTTGAGCCTCAGGGAGAGGCTGGGCCTCAGGGAGAGGCTAGGCCTCAGGGAGAGGCTGGGCCTCAGGGAGAGGCTGGGCCTCAGGGAGAGGGTGAATAGGTGTTGGAACACGCCAGCGCTTTCACACCCTTCTGATTCCATCAGGACCAGAGGCCTTTTTGATCCGTAGCCTTTAGAGCCACTTACCCACCCCCCTGATGGGTGGTCTGGTGGGGGAGGGACAGGGGGGCAGGGGTGATGAGCTGCCTACTAGCCTCACAGGGGAGGAGGGGGGCAGGGGCGGAGGCATTGGGCTGCCTTCTAGCCTCACAGGGGTGGGGGTGGGGGCTGTGTCGAACCTGTTGAAGAACTGGTTAAGCTCATTTGCACGTTCATGACTCCCCTCCCCAGTTGGGCCTTAAGTACCCGGCCCTGTGATTCTCCTCACCCCCTCCCTCTCCCTGTAGCTCCTTTAGGCCCTCCGCAGCGCCCTCTTCAGTTCCTCTGGACTGACCTGGCCTCCTCTCTGTCCTTCGCCATAAAAGCCCTCTTTTTCCTGTTGAGCAGGGTTTTAAGGCCTTATTAATCCATGGTTTGTTCTTAGGGAAGCAACGTACCTTTTTAAAGCGTATGATGCATTCCTTGCAGAACCAGATGTAGTGTGTCGTGCGGTAGCAGAGACCGTCCACGTCCTCCTTGTAGTCCTCTGTGAACAGGTCCCAGTCCGTGGGCTGGAGACAGTACTGGAGAGCCAGCCTCTCGTCCACACCTCCACAGTCCTGGTGGAAGCCAGCCGACAACAGGCGCGTACCTGGGGACCAGGTGAATCAAGTTGTGGTCGGATCTAGCAAGAGGGTGGGGGGGGGGGGGGGGGGTGCTGTGTGCCTCCTCCACGTTTGCACACAGGGTCTTCTTCTCTCTGGTGCTGCATGACTAAAGTCAGTCAATGTTTTTGAGAGGAAGACATGATTGAAGGCCCGCTACCTTGGACTGAATGACGTCACAAGCGCAGCATTAGACGAGGGGGGGACCTAGACGAGGGTAACAATAGCGTTCGTTAACAATAACGAGAATTCGTGGGGGAGATAGTTTGGTCTTCCCCCTATAGCCAGCAGTTCAATGTCGGGAGTACAGATGCTGTCCTTCACAGTTATGTGTTCAGACTCGCACCATGGCTAGCCCTCCTCCTGCTTTCTTCCTCTGCCTCTCCCTCTGACCCCCGCACCACAGTGAAGCCATCCAAGTTCCCTGCGGTCTGGTATGGTGTTATGAACCCATATGTCCGGTGTGGTGTTATGAACCCATATGTCCGGTATGGTGTTATGAACCCATATGTCTGATATGGTGTTATGAACCCATATGTCTGGTATGGTGTTATGAACCCATATGTCTGGTGTGGTGTTATGAACCCATATGTCTGGTATGGTGTTATGAACCCATATGTCTGGTGTGGTGTTATGAACCCATATGTCTGGTGTGGTGTTATGAACCCATATGTCTGGTGTGGTGTTATGAACCCATATGTCTGGTGTGGTGTTATGAACCCATATGTCTGGTGTGGTGTTATGAACCCATATGTCTGGTGTGGTGTTATGTACTATAGACTCATCTGTAATGTGGTTTAGCTGGTGAGACTATAGACTCATCTGTAATGTGGTTTAGCGGGTGAGACTATAGACTCGTTTGTAATGTGGTTTAGCTGGTGAGAGCAGTGATCAGCTGTCTCTCTCTCATCAACGCTGGTCTGGCACAGCAAACACGGCTGGACTGAACACTGCTGAACACATCTTGGTTTTCTCTACAGCAGCAGGTGCCTCGTCGATGGGTGGCAAGCAGACGTCTGCAGTAGGAGGTGATGGATGAGCAGGAGAGAGAGTGGGTGAGGGCCAGGCCAGACCCAGCAGACCCAGCCGAGGCCATCGTCCACACGGCCCCGAGGAAGGAGCTGGACCCTGCTCTGTGATGGTGGACCTCCTGGATGATCTGGGCCCCTGCTTACATTCAAGGCTTGACTTTAGTTAAACTGCTGCCCAAGAATAGTACAGAGTGAGAATGTCTGTCTGACTCTTTTTTGTAGTGAAATGCTGTTCCAGTGTCTGACAGAACACTAGAGAAGGAGAGGGTGTTTTAAAGTCTTCATAAGGATTAAAGTCTTCATAAGGAACAACAGAAGGCCCCTCTCTAAAACCTCAGGAAATATATTGTATATTCACTGATTACTTGCTGTTTTTCAGCAATATAGATTACATATCACTTTATGAAATACATGCATTTTAAATGTCAAGATTTTAAGTACTCATTTATTTTTCTACTGTTGCTTAAAAAAATAATTTTAATTGAAGCCTCGGGTAATTTTATACAGGAAACGAGTCAGACACCTCAGCTGTAATCAGCTGACAGCCAGCTGAGTAATCAGCGTTTCAATCATTCAATCATCTATTATCCAACCACAGCCCTCACTCACAGCTAGGCGGCCTATTTAAATGACTTCCTGGTAGCTACACCGCTCTCTGCTCTCTCCTGCTGGCGAGCTGGGCTCCGCCTCCCTGTCCTCCTCCCTCCTGATGATTGGACGGTTCTGTCTCCAGGTGCGCCTGGTGGCGGATGTTCCCTGTTGCTGTACTGGGATTTGTGCACATTCATTGCTCTGTTTGCTATGTCTTTTGCCTTCCTTAGGTACGTGTGTGTACCAGGTTGTGATGTAAGCTCCGGCTTGATTTGTTTTTTTTGTTCGGCCCGCTCTGTGTCCCCGTGGGGACTTCGTAGCTCGCTCCCTGTTTTAGCTTAGCGAGTGTTCCTGAATGAAATATATTTAATACATTTTTAAGGAAATTTCATGAACTGGTGGGTTCTGAGTCTAATTTGTATCCGCAAATGATTCACAAATAGTTCCATTAAAAATAAATGTATTTAAAGTTCGTATTGTCTTTTTTTTTTCTTTTTTTTTTATATTGACGGATAAATGTGGCAACCGTTGTATAAAAGCATTATGGAACTCGAAGCCATGGGATGTCACGGATATCGCCACGGCTAGCGGGGTGTAACGGTGTAACTCCGCTGTGCGTCGTGCCTAACAGCTCCCGCTAGCCCTGGCGATATCCGTGACATCCCATTGCTTCTCGTTCTATAATGCTTTACTATACAGTAATAGATTCTGATCCACTGGGCTTGATCAAGGGGCTGGAAGGGCCACATATGCTAATCTATAAATGATATGCCTGTGGTCAGTCCCTGACATCACGCAATTATGTGATTAAAATAAAAGTGACAATATAATACAACTAACCCACTGTGACTTCTGATCATGAGGAGTGCTGCTGTAGGCCACGATCTTTTAAAACAAATGTCCCCAAAAATGTAAAATGCCAAAAAAAATCGATAAAAATGTAATGTGTGTGTGTAATTACTGTATGTTGTGTGATACTTTGATAGTGTTTTGTAAGCAGACTTTGATACTAACTGTCAAACGAGCGACTGATAATCACATTACCGTGGTTACTGTTATGGTTCGGGCCGGGTCCGCCCCGGCTCACCCCCTGCTCCCAGTCTGGACCCCTGGTTCACCCCTGCCCCGGACCCCTGGTCCACTCTGCTCGCTCCTTGCTCCCGGTCCAAACCCCCGGTTCGCCCTTCTCACCCACTGGATTCCTGACCCTGAGCTCCTGTGCCCCTTGGACCCTCCTGGACCCTGAGCACCTCCCCTCCCAGTAACTGACCCTGCACTCCCCCAGACACTTGTACACGTTGATCACTTTGTCACTTGTTCTGCCTCCTTGTGTGTTTGGTCTTGTGTTCGTTGTCTTGTCTTCTATGTTGGTTTGTGTCCTCCCAGCCCCAGCTCTAGACACCTGTCCCTCACTAGTCCCACGTCACTCCAGTCCCTCTCCTCTCCTGTCCCTCTAGCTCCCCCCTCTAGTTTCCCCTAGTTTTCTGCCCAGTCCCATTCCCAGTCCCAGCCTTGTTCCCTGTTCCCTTGTGTCCTAGTTCCTCTGTCCTTGTGTTGGTGTCTTGTTGGAATCCCTCCATGTCCTTGTCTGGGTGATTGTCTGCACCTGTCTCGTTATGTCTTGTTGCACACCTGTGCGTAGTTCCTTGATTGTTCTCCCAGAGTATATATGCCCTCCTGTTTCCTCTGTTGGTTCTTTGTTAGTGTGTTGCTCCCTGTTGTTCCTGTTCTTACTTTTGCCTGTTTTCTTTTGTAAACTATGGCTCCCAGCCAACAAAACCCTATCGACGGCCAAGGACTCAATGTCCAACCTGAAAAAACATTTGCCGGTAAGTTAACGTTAGCTAATGTCAAACGTTAGGGTAGCTAATGTTAACCTTACTTCCACTGACAGCTAAATTAGCTAGCAGTAGGCTTCTACAGTATGGCACTAATGTTCAACCAGAAAACCAGACCCAAGCGCCCATTCAGATTATTTTCACTCAATAGTGCCTGTCGGTGTTAACACCGACTCTTCAAGAGCTATAACTAAATGCCTGGAAAAACTGGTCAGTGGGTGCTTTATCCATAATATATAAGGCTGTGTGTCCACTGGCAAGCTGTATAGCTGAAGCGTCAATCACAGCTGCTTAGAATGCATTAGAGCTGGAGTTTAGAGCTGGCTCCGACGTTTACACCTAACGTTAGCTACATTAGCAAGGAGTGTTGTGTTTTGCAGACTGCAATTAACTAGCCAAGGCGACACGCACCCTAACCTCTTGGCATTAATGGTGCGTTCGTTTATGGTCGGAGGTGGCAAGTCGCAAGTGGCAAAATACCTACCTCCGACCTGTGTGCATTCGAGATATATACCATTATATCAGTTACCTAGTTATGGTGCGTTCGTTTATAACTGGGAGGTGGCAAATTGCGACTTGCTACTAGGAATTATTAAATAAAACGCTGCATGAACTCGCACTTCCTCGTCGCAAATTCGGATATGTTTTTCAGCCCCCAGTTGCTCGAATGCACTAGATATAACTAGGTAACTGTGATATAATGGTATATAGCTCGAATGCACACAGGTCGGAGGTAGGTATTTTGCCACTTGCGACTTGCCACCTCCGACCACAAACGAATGCACCATTATATCTAGTGCATTCGAGCAACTGGGGGCTGAGAAACATATCCGAATTTGCGACGAGGAAGTGCGAGTTCATGCGGTGTTTTATTTAATAATTCCTAGTAGCAAGTCGCAATTTGCCACCTCCCAGTTATAAACGAATGCACCATAACACTTGCTCTAACTGGGCGGGCGCTGGGAAACTGCTGTTTAGCTATGTTGTCAGCTCTAGAACACAGAAAAAGAATAAATAATGTAGGATTTCTGGTGAAATACACAGTACATTTTATATCTGGTGGAATACACAGTACATTTTATTTAAAGTAATCCAAAAGTAACTGAAAGTAATCCCTTACTTTACTTTTAAATTGTAGTAATCGGATTACGTTACTGACTACAATTTTTCACAAGTAACTTGTAACTGTAAGGGATTACTTTTTAAAAGTAACCTTCCCAACCCTGCACAACCCTAACAGTTACCATGTAACACAGCCGTTCTGGGTCCAGTCTCCAACAGCCAACCCTAAGAGTTACCGTGTAACACGTGTTCTGTGGCCTCATTGAGAGCAAACCTGAGGAGGGGTGAACCATGCCGTTGGCTCCAGGACGCCAACTTTAAACATGTTAAAAAAGTAATTCTAAAGACTTTTTAGTGTGTGGTCAATATATTATCTGCTGCACAGACTTAGTGTGTTCCTACAAACACCAGCCCCTTCAGAGGATGACCTGACTGAGCATAATGATCAAATACACATACTGGGTATTATATCAGCTTATAATACAGCTACACATACTGGTTATTATATCAGCTTATAATACAGCTCCACATACTGGGTATTATATCAGCATATAATACAGCTACACCTACTGGGTATTTGATCATGCCATGATCAGCTGCTTGTGATAAGGGAGACAGTGGTGAGGGTCTCAGAGCTTGATATTCAGACTTCTGTTAGGCCATCATTTTGAAGTCAGACAGACTGCTGTTTTATTCTAAATAATTGTTGACATGATGGCAGACTGCCAAGATGAAAGTGTCTGGGCTGTCCTACGTTAAAGAAATATAGCTGGTCAGGCACATGTTACTCTCAGGATATACAGAGGCATTTTCTTTTGTGATTTCAATAGCCTAAACATGATTCAAAAAGTGGCATTACAAGTTGTTCATTTCTTTGTTTGCAGACAGGACATGTGTGGACAGGGTTGGGAAACACACACACACACACACACACACACACACACAGCCACATTGAGCAAATGGTTCCCAAATGGTGTGTGCTGTGAGGCAAGGCCAGGTGTACCTTGGGATTTAGTGACAACCAGATATTTACCATGAGAGAGAGAGAGACCATACATTTACCATGAGAGAGAGAGAGACCATACATTTACCATGAGAGAGAGAGAAAGAGAGACCATACATTTACCACGAGAGGGGGTGAGAGGGAGGGGGTGGGGGGGAGGGGGAGGGAGGAGAGAGAGGGGGTGAGAGGGAGGAGGGAAGAGGGAGAGGGGGGGGGGAGGGGTGTTGGGAGAAAGTGCTAGAGAAGCCTAGAGGAGGGGGGGGGTATTCTGCCAGCTTCCAGCAGCTGTTCAGCGTCACTATGACTCTCCTGATGGACAGGTCCAACTGAGGGACCAAAATACCCCAGAGGACCCGGGACAGACCAACTCAGCCCCGGGGGGGGGGGGGGGGGTGTCCGAGCACTTCAACACGCTATAATGAAACCTCAAGTATACCGACCAGCCTAAAAACTGGGGATCAAAGAATCACATCAGTTTGACAGGAATGATGACATTCTATCAATCCTTTATTATTATTATTTTTTACTGTATATTGATCGTGAGAAACACGCACAGCCCCCCCCTTCTCAGCTCTACATGGCGCGTCTGGAGAGGGGGTAATCTATTTCAGTAGTCTGGGGTGTGGAATGTGCAGTTGTTGAACCTGGAAGATAAAGAGGGCACGTGTTCTCCTGGTCCACCAGACTGCTCTCCAGTCTCTCTCTCTCTCTCGTCATTCTCTCGTGCGCTCCCTCTCTCTCGCTCCTTCTCTCTCTCTCTGTCCCGCCGGCCTGCTGAAGCACCTGTCCTGTACCTGTGTCCCGGGGACCTGCCGTCATGGAGAACGTGGAGGTGTTCGACTCCCCAGGGAAGGGGAGGGGCCTCAGGGCCACTAAGGAGATGTGGGCCGGGGACGTGCTCTTCTCCGAGCCCAGCTTCGCCGCCGTGGTGTTCGACAGGTACTCTACTGCATGACTGATTGATGGGTTGATTGATTGATTGCTTGATTGACTGATTGACTTTATTATGGATATAGCAGACAGTAAATATCCAAGGGATAACATGCAATAGCTTATTTCCAGCATGGTCCCTGATGGCTTGAAAACAGAACAGTCAGTCACACTGCAATAGTCGACTACATCATCGGCATCCATGATCCTAAAGCAGCTTCTAAAGCATTTTACCATCACATGACATGACATGACCCTCCCAGACAGCCTGGAGGCCTGGAGGCCTAGCGCCTGACATGGCATCAGTCTGTCTGTCTGTCTGTCTGTCTCATGGACCCCCTTGCAGATAGGCTCAGAATCATATCACTGAATTGATACTGCATTGATCAATAGACGAAGGTTGTCTTCATAAATCGTTTTAAGACTTTCATGATTATTTTTGATGTTGTTATTGTTGTTTGTTGAAAATGGGCAGCTGAGACAATATACAGGTAGTTGTGACTAGTAAATAGTGTTACCATGCAAATTACAAACCAGAGGTTGAGGTGTTTTTGAGGTCCATGCATGTGAGGAGGACAAGCAGCAGGAGGACTTTTACAATTCATTGTATTTCCTTGATTTTGGAACTCAATAATGTCTAACTCTGGGCCATGCTGATCTCACAATAACCCCACACTGCACAGACACATGCGCACACACACACACACACACACACACACACAGTCTCACCCTCTCAGGCTAACTCTAAACTCTCACCTCAGCCTAATTCTAGGATTGTTAGCTTTTAGGTGGTTTAATTTTATGTGGCACAGTGGTACTGTACTGTTATATATCACTGTACTGATGGTTACTGTACTCTACGCAACAGTCTCCCTTGCTCTCTTCACTCCTCTCCCCTGTTCCCTCCTTTTCCATCTCTCTCTCTCTCTCTCTCTCTCTCTTTCACTCCTCATCTCCTCTCTACCCCTCCATCTCTCTCACCCCTCCTCTCCTCATCCCTCTGTCTCTCTCACCTCTCCACCCCTCCCTCTCTCACCCCTCTCTCCTCTCTACCCCTCCCTCCTCTCTACCCCTCCCTCTCTCTCTCTGCTCCCCCCCAGCCTGGCGGGTCATATCTGCCACAGCTGTTTCCGGCGGCAGCAGAAGCTGCAGCGCTGTGCTCAGTGTAAATGGTCCCAGTACTGCGACCGCACCTGCCAGAGTGCAGCCTGGAAGGAGCACAAGCTTGAGTGCAGCGCCATCAAGACCTACGGGAAGGCCCCCAACGAGAACATCCGGTATGGGGGGTGGGGGGGAAGAGGAGGGTGGAGAGAGGAGAGGGTAACATGGGAGCAGGAGGAGGAGGAGGAGGAGGGGTCAGCTGGTGGGAGGGAGGGAGGGAGGGAGGGAGGGAGGGCAGAAATCTGACATGAGATTCCTCATAGTAGGGTCAGGGTTAGGAGGAGGAGAAGGAGGAGGACATCCTCATAGTAGGGGGAGGGTTAGGAGGAGGAGGGGACATCCTCATAGTAGGGTCAGGGTTAGGAGGAGGAGGAGGACATCCTCATAGTAGGGGGAGGGTTCTCATAGTAGGGGGGGGGGTTAGGAGGAGGACATCCTCATAGTAGGGGGAGGGTTAGGAGGAGGAGGGGACATCCTCATAGTAGGGTCAGGGTTAGGAGGAGGAGGAGGACATCCTCATAGTAGGGGGAGGGTTAGGATGGGAGGAGGACATCCTCATAGTAGGGTCAGGGTTAGGAGGAGAAGGAGGACATCCTTATAGTAGGGTCAGGGTTAGGAGGAGGAGGACATCCTCATAGTAGGGTCAGGGTTAGGAGGAGGAGGGGACATCCTCATAGTAGGGTCAGGGTTGGGAGGAGGGGACATCCTCATAGTAGGGTCAGGGTTAGGAGGAGGAGGGGACATCCTCATAGTAGGGTCAGGGTTAGGAGGAGGAGGGGACATCCTCATAGTAGGGTCAGGGTTAGGAGGAGGAGGGGACATCCTCATAGTAGGGGGAGGGTTAGGAGGAGGAGGAGGACATCCTCATAGTAGGGTCAGGGTTAGGAGGAGGAGGGGACATCCTCATAGTAGGGTCAGGGTTAGGAGGAGGATACCCTCATAGTAGGGTCAGGGTTAGGAGGAGGAGGGGACATCCTCATAGTAGGGTCAGGGTTAGGAGGGGAGGAGGATATCCTCATAGTAGGGGGAGGGTTAGGAGGAGGAGGGGACATCCTCATAGTAGGGTCAGGGTTAGGAGGAGGTGGGGACATCCTCATAGTAGGGTCAGGGTTAGGAGGGGAGGAGGACATCCTCATAGTAGGGGGAGGGTTAGGAGGAGGAGGGGACATCCTCATAGTAGGGTCAGGGTTAGGAGGAGGTGGGGACATCCTCATAGTAGGGTCAGGGTTAGGAGGGGAGGAGGACATCCTCATAGTAGGGGGAGGGTTAGGAGGAGGAGGAGGGGACATCCTCATAGTAGGGGGAGGGTTAGGAGGAGGAGGAGATCCTCATAGTAGGGGGAGGGTTAGGAGGAGGATATCCTCATAGTAGGGTCAGGGTTAGGAGGAGGAGGGGACATCGGCCCTTTTCGAATCCAGCTCCTCTTCCCTCGCCCTATGCACTCCCCCTCGGTTTGCGCGTTCACGCGGAGGCCGCGCCATATTAAGTGCCATCCGAAACCAATTCGCGCCGAGTGGAAGTGGCTTATACACCCTCGGTAGCGAGTCTGCACCGATGCAGGCTCGATTCACATGTGCAGCTGTTTTTATTGTCCGAAATAGAAAATGCGCCGTACAAATGTAAGTTCCTCACAAATACAATCGACATTTGCATTGTATTTCGCATCAAATTCCGTTCTCCAGTTCAGAAAACGCTAGATTATGTTCATTTGATTGTAATGTAAAGTGGTGGCACAAGTGGTGTAAAGTTGTCCACAAAAAAACGAAACAGCTTGGGAGTATTTTTTTCATAGGTTTAGTCCATGAATGGCCTGCCACTCACCACAAAACACATCTTTTTACACGTAATGTAGACACTCAACCAACAAGCAACATTTCAGTGAGATATAGGACAAGTGATTTGTCTTTAGATAAATGCATCTTCTTCCAAACATTAAGCAAAGTTTCACTTGTTCCATTCGCAGATTTCACTGATTAGGCCTACAACCAAAACCTTATTTTCAATAAATACGAATTGTGGCAATCCCTGTGTATCCTTTATACAGAATCTGGAGACAAATATGTGCAATCTCTGGTTGTCATATTAGTGGTATGGTCTGCAATCTAAACTAGCCTATACTTCAGACCACAGGGGAACACATCTCTGGAAAGGATGAGATCACAGCAACATCCTGGTTTACTATGTATGGTTTACTATATATATTTATAGATGTTTTTGAGTAAGTGCACTTTCTATATACTACTTTTCCCCAAAATTTAGAATGTCAGACATTTGCAGAAAATGACAAGAGGACAAACACAGGTTCATACGGCCAGCTTGTGCAGTTTTTATGGGCTTGTTTTAATAAACTGTATAGCAACTTTCAACACAAGAATTGCAGCCCAAAGTGCTTCATAACAGTGAAGATAAAATGAGCATAAAATCAGGACAAACAAAATCAGGCCTGCTTTGTTTTAATGCAAATAAAAACAAAAATACAAACAAAGAATACACTATTAGCCTACAAATAATTGTGCTGAAGCAGCTGCGGTGGAAAAATGACAATTATTTTATTGACAATAGTCCTAATAATAATAATAATAATGATGAATTAGGGTAACGGTGAAATGAATAGGTAAGAGTTCTTAAAATTATGTATAAATATAATTGAATGCATTGGCCACATTGCAATTTGGATATTTCCACTTAGGACCTAGGTAGGCTATCTGATAAGCAATCCTCATAAGCTGTAAAAAGGAAGATACTAACGATGCCTCTACCGCTGCAAAGTGCTGTTGACGAGAAACCATGGTAACCGCTGTGGTTTGTGTTTCCTGTTTCCGCTGGACTGAGGGGAGTGCGTCCCTAAGGTTTTTATACCCTACACCCTAATCAAGGGAACTACATTCAGCTGTGAGGGGACTACAAAACGGAGTGCACTCGGTGACTGAGTGCAAGTGGGGAGGGACTGGATTTAGAAAGGGCCATCCTCATAGTAGGGTCAGGGTTAGGAGGAGGAGGGGGCATCCTCATAGTAGGGTCAGGGTTAGGAGGAGGAGGGGACATCCTCATAGTAGGGTCAGGGTTGGGAGGGGAGGACCTGCTAGCATGTGGGCCATGAACTCGTATCACACCCCAGTGTGCTAGGCAAGCCTGTTCATGCACCGTGACACTGGACTGTGTATACCGGTGTGTCTACAGCAGTATGAGAGATGTGACCCCTAACCTTGTGTGTTTTGACCTCCATCTCACCAGCCTGGTGGCCCGCATCCTGTGGCGCCTGGAGAAGGAGGGCGAGGTGGTGTCGGACCTGCAGCTGACCTCCCTGGACGACCTGGAGAACCACATCGGGGACATGCCTGAGGACGAGCTGCAGGAGCTGAAGGTGGACATCCACAACTTCCTGGACTACTGGCCGCGCCACAGCAAGCAGCACACGGTCGATACCGTCTCACACGTCTTCGGACTGGTGCGTTCTCTGCCGGGCTCCAGCCCTGTTCTCTCTGGGGTTTTTTTGGGTGCCGTCTTTATCCTAAATGCCACCCTTTCCTCTCTCTCCTCTTATCTCCTCTCTCCTCTTTGCTCCTTTCCTCTCTCTCCTCTTCTCTCCTCTCTCCTCTTCTCTCCTCTTCTCTCTTCTCTCTTCTCTCTTCTCTCTTCTCTCTTCTCTCTTCTCTCTTCTCTCTTCTCTCTTCTCTCTTCTCTCCTCTTATCTCCTCTTCTCTCCTCTCCTCTCCTCTCCTCTCCTCTCCTCTCCTCTCCTCTCCTCTCCTCTCCTCTCCTCTCCTCTCCTCTCCTCTCCTCTCCTCTCCTCTCCTCTCCTCTCCTCTCCTCTCCTCTCTCTCCTCTCCTCTCCAGATCAACTGTAATGGTTTCACAGTGAGTGACCAGAGGGGTCTCCAGGCCGTGGGCGTGGGTCTGTTCCCCAACCTGTGTCTGGTCAACCATGACTGCTGGCCCAACTGCACCGTCATTCTCAACCATGGAAAGTATGTGCCAGAACCTGAACACGCCACAACTACACTATACACTTTCACAACCTCTGTTTCTGGGTGATCGGGTTGCAATCTGATAGTGCTAGTCCTTGAGACAGTCAGATAGATAGAGATAGTCCTTGAGACAGTCAGAGAGATAGAGCTAGTCCTTGTGATAGTCAGAGAGATAGAGATAGTCCTTGAGACAGTCAGATAGATAGAGATAGTCCTTGAGACAGTCAGATAGATAGAGATAGTCCTTGAGACAGTCAGATAGATAGAGATAGTCCTTGAGATGGTCAGATAGATAGAGATAGTCCTTGGGATGGATGGTGATCTGATCAGCGAAACCACCTCCGGAGGTGGTCAGGGACGCATTGTGACCACACTAAACACGAGTAAATGTGAATGTGTTTCCAATCCACAGACAGGAGTGTAATGTTAGACTGATGGGGCGTGTGGTTGGCTGAGCTGGATAGAGCGCTGTGATGGGATGGATCTCACTGGAGACTTATATTAATACCAGTTGTAAATGTAGTCAGATTAAATCATATCTAGATACAATCTGGATACAATACACATTAATGCCAGGTGTAAAGGGGGAGCACTATGTAATTAGAAACATTCTTTTCTATTTCAACTATTTGTCCCTGGGTCCAATACCAACACATCTGCCTTAATGCGGGGGTGATCTTCAAACAAAACACCTCTATCAGACCAAAAACAAAGGCAGTGGACCCAAACCCATTAGTTACAATGTATAGTAGTACTCCGACTGCATGTATAATCAATGTGTGTGCGTGTGTGTGCGTGTGTGTGCGTGTGCGTGTGCGTGTGCGTGTGTGTGTGTGTGTGTGTGTGTGTTACGGTCAATGTGAGAATGGGGAATGTGAGCTTTTCCCGGTTATTGCGCACATTCCCCGACCTCCCCGACATGTGCGTTTCTCACATCTCCCGGGTAATGTGCACATTCCCCGACCTTGCGGCAGATGTGAGAAATTGGTTAGTATTTCTCACATCTCCCGTACAGTCGGAGATTGTGCACATTAACCGGGAAATGCTTACAATTCCCGACCTTGCGGTAAATCTAGGAAAGCGCAACCGTATGCAAAACTTCTGCGCAGCCGGGTGGTGGGAGAGGGCTTATGTGACGCCTCAGAGGGCCTGCACCATAAGAGGCACCCACGGTAGTTGGGCTAACGTTACTGGCGCACACCTGTGAGAGATTTTTCGTCTTTTCGTCTGTCTTTCGGCTAGCTTACGTGTAGGGTTCCTTTGGAGGTTCCCACCTTCCTGTTGTTGCAATGTTCCTTTTGCGTTTGTTAACTTGATCACCAGTGTAGGCCTATCCTCCTAATACTACTTGCACTGTGTGCAGCACAGGCTATATTACTGTTCAAGGTAGACCACAGACTGTTATTAACTGTAGGGGAGGGCCGGGACGAATGAAACACTTTTTGGTTTGATCAGATTTACACAGAAATTAATAAAGATGGAGATTACATTTTTTGATGACAAACAACTTGTACATGTCCTTTACTAACCTATTAGTTGTAAGTTTCGTTCTGTGGTGTAACAGTTCAATTCAAGACGGCCGAGAACAGAAGATGTGCATTGTTTCTCTTGTCCCTGCCGTGCGGGGCGAGTGAAACAGATGAGTGGGACGAGTGAAACAGTGAGATTGTTTTGCTTATTGTGTTGCATAGCCTCGTGGCTTGTAGGCTAATTATCTTAACTTTCAACACATGTATAATTAGACCCAATTTAATGTTTCCATGAATGCAATTGATATGTATTCGAAAACCATGGGCAAAATGTCAAGCGCCTCTCGTTCTAAGCGCACGAGCCCTCTCCCACCACCCGGCTGCGCAGAGGTTTTGCATACGGTTGGACTTTGCTAGATTTACCGCAAGGTCGGGAATTGTAAGCATTTCCCGGTTAATGTGCACAATCCCCGACCTTGCGGGAGATGTGAGAAATACTAACCAATTTCTCACATCTCCCGCAAGGTCGGGGAATGTGCACATTACCCGGGAGATGTGAGAAACGCACATGTTTCTCCTACATTCCCCGAGAGGTCGGGGAATGTGCGCAATAACCGGGAAAAGCTCACATTCCCCGTTTTCTCACATTGACCGTAACATATACATGTGTACTGTAACATATACATGTGTACTGTATGTGTGTTTGTATACAGGTGCATCCCAAAAATTAAAATATTGTGGAAAAAGTTCATTATTTTCCGTAATTTAATTCAGAAAGTGAAACTTTCATGTATTCTAAATCCATTACACAAAATGAAATATTTCACGCCTTTTTTGTTTTCATGTTTATGATTGTACAGTATGTTCACTATGTTCATTTGTACATTTGGTGGGGCTCCTTTTGCACAAATTACTACATCAACGTGGAGCGTGGCATGGAGGCAATCAGCCTTGAAATATTTCACTACATGTGTAATGAATCTATAATATATGAAAGTTTCACTTTTTGAATTAAATTACAGAAAATAATATTCTAATTTTCTGAGATGCACCTGTGTGTGTGTGTACAGTATGTGTGTGTGTGTACTGTGTGTGTCTGTCTTTGTTTGTGTGTGTGTGTGTGTGTGTGTAATACAGTAGGTGGGCTTTGTTTGTCGTAAACTGCTTCTTGCTTTGTCTTTCAGTCAGTCGGCTGTGAACACTATGTTCCACTCACAGCGGAGGTGGGTTTCTTTACAGACAACCCCCCTCTTCATCATCATGCTCTCAAAAACATACTCTACCAACAACAATGTGTCATCTACACTCTTCACTACGCCTCCTCCCACCAGCATCAACACCTTGCCAACCATTGTTATAGAAACATCACCTCATCTCTCCTTCCCATCATTCTTGTAACCAGGACAACATTGATGCTGCAATCTTAAGAAGAATGTGCTTCAAGTTTAGAGTTCTGTCACAATAGCGACATTGTCTACTAACTGACTAATATCTGAATGATCATGCAGCTGGTCTCTCTTCACCGCCACCCCCACTGCCTGGTGACCCACACGGGACTGTCTACCGGCTTGACTGTCTAGCTGGACTGTCTAGCTGGACCGTCTAGCTGGACCGTCTATCTGGACTTTAACTGGACTGTCTAGCTGGACTGTCTAGCTGGACTGTCTATCTGGACTGTCTATGCATGTGTACCTGTATGTCCACACATCACTCACTCTGATGGTATGTCTCTTCTTGTCTGTGTCAATGTCTGTCTGTGTCTGTGTCTCTCTTACACACGCTTACACACCTCTCTTACACACACTTACACACCCTTCCCCCAACAATCTCAGAATATAGAAATATGGAATTCTGACCTAAGATTGTTGAATCTGAAACTTCTGCATGCTGAAACTTTCTTTTTTTAAACACCCTAATTTGAAACACAAACAAATCCCACATGTTGAGCAGCTAGATTCAGCAGGGTGCTGTTTGGTCTCCACAGCCAGTAGCATGGTAACACGTGGCTGCTGTGACATCTCAATCGGTCGTTTCCCACCTGTACCTGGAGAATCCATCATTCTCTCTCTTGCTGTGACTGTTAACCGCTGTCGTAGAGAGTGGGTGGTATTACAGACTATAGACTATTTCATGGAATGTTCATATTCAAAACAATAACATCACATTCGTCCATCTCAACATCTGGTTTTGTTGCAAGGACAACACTCAAGTTAGCCATTGTTAGCGGCACTAGCTAGCTAGCTAATGTTAAAAACGACTAGCAGCCATTTCCCTGAGCCTCACACAGACAGAACAGTCAAGATATTTAAATAATAATCCCACCACCGAACAACAAGGTTCCAAAGTTAATTTGGACATTTTGAAAAAGTCTTCAACTTGCTAGCGTTTGACTATTATCATAGACTGTTGTTTTTGCCACTGACGCATCGGAAGTTTACTTGGACCAAGTCGTTGCCCTAGTGACCAAACATTCCATTGAAACGCTCTATAGATGCTACAACGCTTCTACCTCCAGACCCCCGTCCATACCCCTCACCCACCTCTCTGTCTCTCTCCCCCTCCCCCAGGATCGAGCTCCGTGCCCTGGGTAAGATCTCGGACGGCGAGGAGCTGACCGTGTCCTACGTGGACTTCATGAACGTGACGGAGGAGAGACAGAGGATGCTGAAGAAGCAGTACTTCTTCGACTGCACCTGTGAACACTGCAGTGGACACATCAAGGACGACCTGAAACTGGGCGGGAAGGAGGTGGACGGGGTCAAGGTGCGTGTGTGTGTGCGTGTGTGTGTGTGAGAGAGAGATTATTCTGAGCTTGTCATTCAGCCGATATTGCTAGCCATGCCAGCAATGTTCATTTCTACGTCAATGTGTCAAATAGGTCTATGACGCAACACAACACAAATGCATGCACACACACATACACACACACACGCAGGCCTCTGTCAACACAGTATTTACCAAGAACCTTTGGGGTGTGTGTATGTGTGCACGGTGCTTCATATCTGTATTTATATACAGGGTTTAACAAAGGCAGCCCCTCTGGAGCCTTGTTTTAACCCTGCTCTACCACACACTCCTCCTCTCCTCTCCTCTGCTGCAGGTCCCTGAGGAGCAGGTGAAGGAGATAACAGAGTACAGTCTGAATATGATGGAGAAGATGGACAAGGCTCGTTTAGACGGAGACTACCACGAGGTATGACACACACATACACTCACAAACGCACGCACACACACACACACACACACACAGACACAAAGGCACGCACAAAAATGCACACAGACTCACACACACACACACACATGCAAACACACACACGCAAACGCACACACACACACATGTTCCTCTTTCGCTAATTTTTTCATAAACTCAGGATAAATCACTGCCTTTACTTTCCCTCGCTCCTGGAACCCCCTCCCTCCCTGCTCCTCCTGGAACCCCCTCCCTCCTGTGTCTCCCTCCCTCCCTGCTCCTCCTGTGTCTCCCTCCCTCCCTGCTCCTCCTGTGTCTCCCTCCCCCCTGCTCCTCCTGGAACCCCCTCCCTCCTGTGTCTCCCTCCCCCCTGCTCCTTCTGTGTCTCCCTCCCTCCCTGCTCCTCCTGCGTCTCCCTCCCCCCTGCTCCTCCTGTGTCTCCCTCCCCCCTGCTCCTCCTGTGTCTCCCTCCCCCCTGCTCCTCCTGTGTCTCCCTCCCCCCTGCTCCTCCTGTGTCTCCCTCCCCCCTGCTCCTCCTGTGTCTCCCTCCCCCCTGCTCCTCCTGTCTCCCTCCCCCCTGCTCCTCCTGTGTCTCCCTCCCCCCTGCTCCTCCTGTGTCTCCCTCCCCCCTGCTCCTCCTGTGTCTCCCTCCCCCCTGCTCCTCCTGGAACCCCCTCCCTCCCTGCTCCTCCTGGAACCCCCTCCCTCCCTGCTCCTCCTGTGTCTCCCTCCCTCCCTGCTCCTCCTGTGTCTCCCTCCCCCCTGCTCCTGTGTCTCCCTCCCTCCCTGCTCCTCCTGCGTCTCCCTCCCCCCTGCTCCTCCTGTGTCTCCCTCCCTCCCTGCTCCTCCTGCGTCTCCCTCCCTGCTCCTCCTGCGTCTCCCTCCCTCCTGCTCCTCTTGTCTCCCTCCCTCCTGCTCCTCCTGCGTCTCCCCCAGGTGGTGAAGATCTGTCGGGAGTGCCTGGCCAAGCAGGAGCCTGTGCTGGCCGATACCCACATCTACCAGCTGCGCATGTGGAGCCAGCTCAGCGAGGTGCTGGCCTACCTGCAGTTCACGGAGGAGGCGGCCGAGTACGCTCGCAAGATGGTGGACGGGTACATGTAAGTGTGACGCCCCTTATGCAAAGAAAATATATCCCCTATATATTACCTGTCAATATATTATAGTATATAAAATATATGGAGGAAATGATACATACATAATACATTGAATAATACGTAAGGAATTGCCACTTTTCATATATTGCAGTACAGTATATTGGAAAATATAACCACTAGTTTCCTATATATGGAAATGTATAGTTTGATATATTACGTTATATTTTTCAATATAGCGCAATATATTTTTGTTTCATAATGGGCTGCATTCAATGCTGCTACTCAGATGGTCCAGTTTCCCTGAAGCACAAAGATATGTACTTTACCTGACTTGTTGAATAACTTTAACCAGTCTAGATCACACGTGGACAGCAACTAGTGGTTACAACCAAATACCATGTGGCTTACCTTACAAATGACATCCGAGCCCAAAATAAACAGTTTATTACCAGCACAACTAAACATTTACAGTAGCCGACTTTCGTCCACTGCTTCCATCCTATGGCATCACACGTCGGCAAGCCGTGTACCAATTCTTTTGGCCGACTTGACAACTTGTTCCGACTTGAGGGGGCATTCATGTGAATTCTCCCAGTCGGCAACTCATCTTTCTGATTATCCCAACACCACATGAATGCAGCACAAGATGGTGGACAGATACATGTGAGTGTGAGATGGTAGACGGATGGATTTGAGTGCCAGAGGATTCTGGGGCCCAATCCCAAACCAGCCCCTACCCACTCCCACTCCTCCACCGAGGGTCTCCTCAGATGAAGTCACTCTCAGCAACATGGAGGGGACTCTCAATTGAGGGGGAGGGTATGTACTGTAAATGGACGGCCAAATGTGGGACGGACTCCCCACTCCACCAGAAACGACCAGAACAAGGCTGTCACCATCAAATCAAATTAAATCAAATCAAATCAAACCCAACTTTATTTGTATAGCGTATCTCATACACAGAGGCAACACAATGCACTTTACAGAGAACAATGGCTCTATTCCAGAGGCTGCTTTGTCTGTTCCATTGTCCCTGTAAATAATGGAATATATGATGTACATTTGATGTAGAGCTAGGCCTACAATATTTAGATTTATGAATACAGACTTTTAAGAGTTTGCTACAAGTCAAGCTTTCGAGGGATGAAGTGATGTCGTCCTATTTTTGGTTTTATCTTTTGACACCATATTTTGTGATTTTGTTTGAGGCTGTGAAATCAGTGTGAGGCTACAGCACTCAAACTGGTGGTTTCCTATCTAGAATAATTGACAGTGTAGGAAGACAGAACTTTATTAAATGCGGTTTCCTGCGGCATCGCTTTGGCACGTGCACTTCTGCTTCGGTTATTGGGAGCTTGCACCGATGCAGGCTCGCTATTTAAGGGTTTGACAGCCCGCTCGCACTCCAAACGCACTCCACACTAGTTGGTTTGGGACGTGATAAATTTAGGGGCAAAAATATGTTTTCCCATAGACATAGACGGGGAATGAAATGGCTGGGGAATCACTCAGTCAAAAACGACTCTTTGAATTATCAAGTTTTAAATCATTGGGCTCATTTTTCTTTAGAAGCCACCAGCTGTTTCTGTCCCCATGTATGTCTATGGGAGCGCCACACTGGTCTATGGGAAATGGGGATAGACTTGAAAAACACTACCGCACATATGCAATGGTCTACTGGAAGTAAAAATCTCATGTTCAGTTTGCTTCATGCGCTGGGTGAGCAGCTTTCATTAGAATGAATGGGCGGCCATGTTTCCGTACTTCCAATATCCAATTCTTTTAGTACATCCATGTGCCTGACAGACACCATGAGAAGATCAGGAATCTGGAATAGCATCTTGACTCATCTGGCATTTTATTTTGGAGTCAGAGCTTTCTTTTGGAAACTTGATTTTAATCTTAAATGAGGGGAGCCAAGATTTTTCTGGGTATAGATTTAAGTTGGATCTGATTGAGTCTGTCTTGTGTGCATGTGCAAATCAAATCACATTTTATTTGTATAGCACATTTCTTGCACGGAGGCAACTTTACAGAGAGGAAAGTAGAGGAGAATGTACATAATCATCCTACAAGGTGAACTGTAAAAATTCTTCCTAGACCTCTCAACGAGACGATCGAGCAATCTCCTGGAAAATGGAATTCGCTATAGGACTTCTTTTTTTTTTTTTCAGACGTATTATCTACGTAGTAGGCCAGTATATTATGGCTGTCCCAGTTAACCATTATCTGTCCCAGTTAACCATTATCTGTCCCAGTTAACCAGTAGCCGTCCCAGTTAACCCTTTCCTCATACGAGTGTGTTGGTTTCCCCCCACAGTAAGCTGTACCACCCCAACAACGCGGTCCTTGGCATGGCCACCATGCGGGCCGGGGTCACCCACTGGCAGGCCGGGCTCATCGAGGTGGGGCACGGCATGATCTGCAAGGCCTACGCCATCCTGCTGGTCACACATGGACCCACGCACCCCATCGTCAAGGACCTGGAGGTAAATACGGTCACACGCCCACAGGAGTGGAGACGCAGGGTAGTAGGCGCACACACCAAACCCAGGTGAAGTGGCTTTAAACGCCGTAGAAACACTGCTCCCGCCTGCGCCAGCCAATGAGGCACCAGCTTTTCAAAGGCGTAGCCGGATGATGTCCTATTGGGCGGCGGTCACGTGTTTCTTAGTCAGATGACCCAAGATCCAACCAACTGAGGGAGGCGACGCAGGAACACCTGCTTACACACACACACACACGCATGCACACACACGCACGCACGCACGCACACACACACTGTCCTGTCACTCTTTCCATCCTCCCAGGAGATGCATATTATTGATCTCTGAATGTTCTAGAGCCTGGAATGGTAGAACCTGATATGGTAGAACCTGGTATAGTAGAACCTGGTATGGTAGAACCTGGTATAGTAGAACCTGGTATGGTAGAGCCTGGTATAGTAGAACCTGGTATGGTAGAACCTGGTATAGTATAGTAGAACCTGATATGATAGAACCTGGTATAGTATATCACAAGTATATACAGTAATCTGATCTCTCTCTCTCACATCTTTCTCCACCAACTCTTCCCCCCCCCCCCCCCCCCCAGGCCATGCGTATGCAGACTGAGATGGAGTTGAGGATGTTCAAGCAGAACGAGTACGTCTACCATAGCATGAGGGAGGCTGCCCTCAAGAACAAGCCCATGGGCATGTCCAACGAGCCCACAGGGGTGGAGGAGGGAATCAAGAACCTCTTCCGCCGCAAGAAGTAGTCCCCCCTGGGCCTCTGTGCACGAGTTCCTCATAGGACACCTGAGTTAGATTATAGCGCTCGTTTCCCTTGGCCCAGACTAAGACCTAGTCCTAGATTGAGAAACACAACGTATGAGTTGATCCATTGAAAGGGGTTTCTTAACTCTACAAGCCCTAAACAACGTCTGGGAACCAAGGGCATCTAGTGATGCAGCAGCAGTAACCAGTGTTCTGTATCTAGATATATCCCTCTTGAGTGCTTGTTTGAAGAATTGTCACCCATTTTGTTCACTTCACCTGTCCTTCGAGCTTATATGCAATCGCAGCCCTGACTGCAAACAGAAAATAAACATGGCCTCCAGACCCTGGAGAATTCCTCACGGTCTCACGGTTAGGTGTTTATCTGATGGACTTCATATCTAGTGGCCTATTGCTTTGTAAAACCAAGCTTTTGTATACATTTGTGTTTTCATTAAAACTCACTTAGAAGTTCAAAACTGTTGTTGCTATACAAAATAAAAGTGTACCCATGGCCTTCCACACCACGACAGCCATGCCTTTCATACATTTTATTAGTCCAAAAAGTGCAGGCTCTCACATTAGCTTGCTTCTTCATTCTTCGTATGGGTTAGATGTTTGTTTCTTGTTTTCTTGTTGCTTGGGGCCGAGGGGCTTTTTTTTTTACCACCCTGAGCCTGGGTGAGGGGTCACTCGGGCTATATATCCGGGCACACCTCCAGGAGCCACGTCACCGTTTCGTCATCCACAACCGTCAGGCCACGCATTCCGTTGGGTGCCCAATATACTGGACAGTCCTGGATGGCATGGTGTGGTTTATTCCTCGGTGCCACACTTGCACGCCACACGGGATGCCAAGCCCCATCTGTGCATTGATGAGCGGAAGCGTCCTACGCCGGTCCGGAGATGATTAAGCCTCACCCATGCTGATCTGGGTCGGTCCCAGAGATGTAATGGTATGAAAATCTCACATCACAATTATAGTGACCAAAATTATCACGGTTATCAGTATTATCACCGTATTGTTAAAATATGCTTGAAAATGTTCAAAAACTACACTGAAAACATTTCACTAAGTTTTATATTGAAAACCGCGAATAGTTTTCAAATAGCAGCACTATGCACTTTTTGTTTGCATTAACATTAAAATAATGTGTCTTGGAGACTTGCTAGCTTTGGTTGATGCTGGACAGTATTTACAGTAGAGATTTTCAAAGCATGATAATAGTGAACATGGTTTTAGTGATCATTTTATCACAATACATTTAATAAAATTTTATGACGGTTTATCATTATACCGGTTACTGTTACATCCCTAGTAGGTCCATCCCGGTAGAGGAAGGAACGGCGGTGTTGGCGCTCCGGGCCAGTGTAACAACTGGATGGGGAGCGCGTTACAAATGCAGTACCTACTGTATACCTATAAGGAACGGCGGTGTTCACCTCCCACTCCGCACGCCAGGTGTGGTCCACCCATCCTGCCCCGCTGATAAGATCTCTGCATTGCTGCAGGAGATCCCGTGCGGCAGGACCAAAAGGGTGTCTCGACTTGAGACGCCAGGGAGGCTCCACTGTTGCAGTGAGCCTGACGTGGAGCAGGTGGTTAGGCTCCACGGCCCGGCAGGCGAGACGTGCTGTGGTTCCTGTGCGGCGGAGGCCAGTGGGCTGGATGCCTGCAAGGATGGAAAGGTTTTCCACAGGAGTGGGAAACAGGCATCCTGTCACGATGCGCAAGGCTTCGTCGATGAGGCGGGTCGATAAGGCGGGTGTGAGCGCTGCGGCACCAAACCAGTGCACAGTATTCACTGGTGGAGTAGACCAGGGCTTGGGCTGCCGTACGCAGTGTTTTTGCACCGGTGCGCCAGCTTGATCGGACCAGTCGCCTCATCAACGCCACACGAGCTGTTAACTTCTTGCGCAGTGACTCGAGGTGTCAGCGGAACGTGAGTAACCTGTCCAATGTCACGCCGAGGTAGGTTGGTTCGGCGCTGTATGGCAGGAGTGTTCCATCAATGTGCACCCGGAGCTCACGTTTGGCTTCCTTGTTATTTAGGTGGAAGGCCGCCGACACCGTCTTTGCCTCACTGAGCTTCAATCCATTTCCGGAGGTATGCCGCTAGTGTCTGCATGTCCTGACTCAAGGTCTCCTCCACGTGATGTACACATTCCTCGCCCCATACCTGTCATCACACCACATCTCTCACTTTATATACTGGTTGAATGTGGGGTGTTTTTGCAAGTTCTTCTCTATATCCCCACTCTGAGAACTCTGGGACTTATTTTTGAGATAGAGTATCAGTTTGTCTTCTGGACTGTTTGAGGCCTAATCTGCCTTTGGATTCTTTGAAGCCTGGGCCATTTTTGGAACCTACTAGCCCTGCAGCAGCTAGCTTCTACCAGCCATGCAGTAGCTAGCCTCCACTAGCTCTGCAGCAGCTAGCTACCGGTCAGCCTCCACTAGCCCTGCAGCAGCTGGCCTCCACCAGGCTACCAGCCTCCACTAGCCTTGCAGCAGCTGGCCTCCACCAGGCTACCAGCCCCCACCAGCCCAGCTAGCCTCCACCATGCTACCAGCCTCCACTGGCCCTGCAACAGCTGGCCTCCACCAGGCTACCAGCCTCCACCAGCCCAGCTAGCCTCCACCAGGCTACTAGCCTCCACTAGCCCTGCAGAAGCTAGCCCCCAGCAGGCTACCAGCCTCTACCGGCCCTGCAGTAGCTGGCCTCCACCAGGCTACCAGCCTCCACTAGCCCTGCAGAAGCTAGCCTCTACCAGGCTACCAGGTACCTCCTCCTTCTGCTGGACACACTGACTCTCATGCACTGTCCTCTCCCTCCGGAGTGAGCTCCATACAACAAACATGTATTTCCTCACTAAACATCCTTGGCTCTTTGGCCTTCACTGTTTGTTTTGCTGTACCTTCTGGTCCAATCTTCTGGCGCTGCCAGTGAGCACTCATCCAAACCTGCTATTCTGTGTTGCGGCAGTGGCACACTGGACTTCAGTCTCTTACCCAGAGATGCCTCATCCTTCTGGATTACAAAGACCTTTGGACTTCCTACCCCACATGTAACACATTTTATTCCGGTCTACTCACTTATGTTACTGCAGCAACTGTATGGTCCCACCTTGTTTATTATAAACAATAGCTCTGTGAAAGATAAACAACGGCACACCTCTGGCATGGTTCTCTGTTGAGTAAATAATTTTCATGTTATTCATCTCTGGTAATGTTCACCCAAACCCAGGGCCCATTTCTGTCATTTAAAGAGTTTTGTGAGCGCAAATCATTGGGCTTTTTACATGTGAATATCTGTAGTCTATTACCTAACTCGGTATGCTAAAATCCTGGGTACATACTGCAAATCCTGATGTTCTTGCTATTTCTGAGTCCTGGCTTAAGAAGTCATACCAACCCAGATATCTTTATACCTGGATATGATGTATTTCGCCAGGACAGAGCCTCTAGGGGAGGTGGTGTAGCTATGTTTGTTAAAGACCATTTGCAATGTACTGTAGCCATATCTAAGTCCGTTCCTAAACAATTTGAATTACTGGTGTTAAAGCTTAAACTGTCAACAGATTTCTCTCTCTCTGTTGCTGTCTATTATAAAACACCCTCTGCCCCAGCGTGTACACTAACAACCCTTAGTGCACTTCTGGCCCCACACATCTCTTCTGAATGTGTCTTGTTGGGTGATTTAAACTGGGACTCCCTCTAATGTAGGTTTGCAGCAACTTGATGCTTTAAATCTCACACAAGTTAAATCTGAACCCACCAGGCACAACCTTAAATCCCCTTCATCAGCCACACTGATTGACATTATCCTTACCAACACTCAGCCAAAGTTTGAGCGATCACTGTGCTATTGCATGCATTGGCTCTGGCCTTTCAGCCAGACGCCCTCCAGTGATTGTAACCAAGTGCTCTCTGAAGAAACTTGATCTGCAAGCCTTTCTTCATGATACTGCAGCTGTAAATTGGGTTAGAATCAATTCCATCCCCTTGATTGATGACGCGTCATATTTCAAGAATACTTTTAGTTCTATCATCAATAAACATGCTCCCCTGAGAAGATTCCGGACCAAGAATCGCTACAGCCCTTGGTTTTCCCACTAGAGGTCTTCACGGGTCGGGTAAATCCGAGAGGACCCGAACTGGACCCGAGACCCGTACGGGTCCGGTTCCACATTTCCACGCTTTTATTATGGTCAATTGGGTTCGGGTGGATCCGATTCTATTACCTCGGGTCTCGGGTCTGTGTCATTATGCGTAATACCCGAGAGAAACGCATGACGCGAATTCAGTGAGACCGCGGGCGCGACGCGAGCGGAGATACGGCAGCCACCACCAGCCTACCTTGTGAAAAATAAGCTGAAAGAAAATGAATATAAAGAGGTCAAACCTAGTGGCAGCTTTGTGTAGCCTTATTTATTTACGGCCGTTTCATTTCCATGCTGCCACATCACAGCCTGACAAAACAGCGATTGATCCTGTCAAGATTGAGAGGAAATCGCAATTCCATCAAACTGTGATGCAACAGCATGCAAGCCAACAGCCGTGACAGCCTAAGTGATTAATGCTACTGCTACTTGCTACTACTGCCTGTCGGATCTGTAAAATACCCGATCCGACTCGGGTCTCGGGTCTCTGTCCTACTCCTGCTCTCGGACAAAATCGGGTCCGGTATACATATTTTAAAAAATGATCAGATTTAGTCGGATCTCGGAACAAATGTCTCGGGTCCATCTCGGTTTCGGGTCCACATTTTAGACCCGAGAAGACCTCTATTTCCCACGACTTGGCAGAGCTTATCCACAAAAAGAATACCCTGTGGCGGATAGCTCGGACCTCAAAATCTCCTATTGACTGGCTTGCCTTCAGGCAATGTAGAAACAGAACCACCCAGGTGATCAGAAAAGCCAAAATCTCACATTTTGAGACATTTACATCTTGTGGCTCTGATGCAAGGAAGTTCTGGAAAACAGTTAAGTCCAGGGAAAATAAACTTACTTCTCCCAATCTACCCATATCCATGACCTCGCATGGCCTCTCTCTTCAATAACCACTTCATCAATTCAACCCTGGCTTCCTCTGCATTGGACCCCAGTACAGCCCCATCATGCCTTCTCTTTCCAGTGACTGGCTTCTCCTTCAAACCCCTTCTGATTTCAGAGGTTCAGGATGAACTCACCAAGCTGGATCCAAACAAGTCTGCTGGCTTTGATGGGCTTGATCCAGTGTTTCTGAAAGCAGCAGCTCATATTATTGCTGCTCCTATTACAAGACTGTTCAATCTATCTTTTCAACTCTCTCTCTTCCCGTTGGACTGGAAATCTGCCTTGATATTTCCCCTCTTCAAAGGTGGGTCTAGCTCCGACCCCAACTGTTACAGACCAATTTCTATCTTGCCTTGCTTGGCTAAAGCACTGGAGAGGCTAGCTCTTAAACAGCTAAGTCATTTTATGGACTCTAACAGCATCCTGTTTGAGCTGCAGTCTGGTTTTCGGTCTGGCCATGGGTGTATCACCGCTACCGTGAAAGTGCTTGATGACATCATCACTGCGCTGGACATCAAGCAGGCCTGAAAAGAAAAGAATTGAGGTGCTGGAGAGGTTAGGTGATATATGAAAAATGTTTTTGATTAGGGGACACTGAGGTGTGCTGGCTCTCAAACCGTTTGTACGCAAATAGATTTGACAACTGGACAATGGAATACGTTGCACAGCAAATGCAGTATCCAACAGTTTGCTCATGGCTAGTTAGCAATGGTACAGCTATGGGATTAGCACTAGCTCATTTGGGTTGCTGTCAAAGCTGCCACTCTGTTGCTATAGCCTACAATTATCAGAACAATATGAACATTCAGTTGAAAGTTTTCCATCCACTCATCCATCACTGGATGAGGAATAAGCACCGCAAAGCGATCAATTCTCACGCAAGCAGGAGCCAGGCTGTGGATTTCTCCGATCCGGTGTTTCGACCCATTCGAAATGTTTTGGACGAGTTGCCGACAGTTTACGCCTCCATCCAATCTGCGCGCCTGCCTATGCCGTAGCCTGACGTGCACCTCGTAGCTAACGTTACCGGCTATAGCCAGCCAGTGGAACTGTCGTGTTCAGACGGCTCTTGCTCAAAAAGTATTTGTCAGCTTAGATATTTAGATGGTTAGAATCAAGAGAAATAGACGAACAGTTTCATGTATAATATGTCCCATAATACTTTCGGATGTATTATATTATGGAGCTACGAACACACAAAAAGTCTCCAATGGCACAGGGAAGAGAAACAGACATCAACGCCGACTCAATCGGCCTTCACTGTGGTAAATCTGGAATTTGGAATGTGATCGGACTAACAAAATGTAAATATCTGAATCCTGTTCAGACAGGGCCGGAGTACTGTCCTCCCTTGCGGTAATTTTTCAGCGTTTTGGCCAATCACAAATTGGCAAGAAAAAAGGCATTACATTGATTTAAGAGAAAAGAACCCGCCCTAAGGGAGGCTAGCCTCCCTTCCATAGATATCTATGGGTCCTCCAGCTGCATGTTATATGTCACTGTTGGAGCTTTAGAATTTCAATAAGGGGTTTTTATCCATAGGGAAAACCTGCTTTATGAACAAAACTGAGATACTATTAATTATGAATAAATAAATTCATATATTTATATTTTAATCCCTCTCTTCTCTCCAAAAACTGAGGAAGACAGTCCTCCCCTGCCTCAATGGACGAGCCTCCACTGGTATGTATGCACTGATTTGATTTGATTCACTTTATTTATCCCGAAGGAAATTAAAATGACACGTAGCTCATAAAACAGCCATAAAAACAACACAAGACAACAATACACATATAGAAACATACAAGATAAGGACAGACCAAAAACATCAGACATGTATGTTGTTAAAAACAATGGATGTGTTGTACACCAAGTGATCTCCAGTTAAAAGCCATAGTGTCATAATGGTGCGTTATTAATAAGTGCAATCCCTGTGGCCACGCCCAGATTGTGTGGAGTTGAATAGTCTAATGGCTGTTGGGAGGAAGGACTTCCTCAAGCGTTCTGTTCTGCAGTGCATGGTGGTGAGTCTGTTACTGAAAGTGAGAGTGCTCCTGTGTGCCATCAGTGACTGGTGTAGTGGGTGCTGGGGGTTGTCCATGATTGATAGAACCTTCTTCAGGGTCCTCTCCTCAGCCACCTCCACCAGTGAGTCCAACTGCAGACCGAGGATCGAGCCGGCTTTTTTGATTTCCTTAGTGAGCCGGCCCGCCTCCTTGTCCTTGATGGCTCGTCCCCAGCAAACAACGCCGTACAAGAGGGCGCCGGCCACCACGGAGCTGTAAAACATCTGCAGCATTTTGCTGCAGACATTAAAGGACCGCAGTCTCCTCAGGATGAACAGGCGGCTCTGACTCTTCTTGTAGAGAGCCTCTGTGTTGGTGGACCAGTCAAGTTTGTCATTCAGGTGTACCCCAAGATACCTGTAAGACTGTATGTACTCGATGTATGTATGTATGCACTGTATACTGTATGTATGTATGTATGCACTGTGTATGTATGCATGTATGTACAGTATGTACTGTATGTACTGTATGTATGTATACGTATGTATGTATGCACAGTATGTATGCATGTACTGTATGTATGTATGTATGCATGTATGTACTGTATGTACTGTATGTTTGGATACTCCTTGACTTACTACATGTATAGTTATTGTAATATTTATACTGACAATGTCAGTAGGTACATACATATTTATCCTATTGTATTCTATACTGCACAGCTACTGTACATATGGATATATATACTGTAATCCCTGATAACCCTCTTGTTATGCTGCTACCCCCCCCCCCCCCCCCTTATCTAGTGTCTTTTTTGTTACTCTGTATCTAGTGTTTCTTTTCTTTCCAATCTTTCTATATTTTTTTCAGCTGCTGAAACAGCTAATTTCCCCCTGGGGTGATCAATAACAGTAATGTCCTGTTATAATAAACATATGGAATTCTAGGGGGAAAGTCATTCAGAGGAGAGACAGTGGGTGCATCTTCCCTACTGTAGAAGAGGCGGTTAAACACAGATCTGTCTGTTGGCCAAGGACACTGGTTGCTTTACTGGAGGCACTACGCCACCAATGGGACAGTTATGGAAGGTCTAGACATATACATAAAATAAGAGTTAAAATGGAATAATGGCCATTTGTAAAAAAAAATTCAAAATTTGTTCAAAATAAAAATATTATTCTGGAGGCTATATAACATGATGGAAGAAATACTGCAACCTGCTCATACACCCGCAGATTGATTGGACACACTGGGAAACCAGTAGGTGGCCTCGTCATGAAGTTTACATCTCGTGTGCCTGGGTGTGGTGTACACTTTTACTTTGCCTTGTTGATTGAGTTTCCACCAGTAAAGAGTTAAACGTTGATATAGCCTGTTTGTTCTTCATTAGCACTTCAGAGGTGAAATGATGGCAGAATGAAATGCTCCTCCTAAAGGGTCCTCAGACCCACGCATGGGAGGGGAGAGGAAGGAGGAGTTCAGCTCAATAAGCTTCAAAGTCCATTCACACCACACACACACACACACACACACACACACACTCACACACATACATACACACACACACACACACACACACACATACATACATACACACACACATACACACACACACACATACACACACACATACATACACACACATGCATGAGTGGTCAATGAAGAAATTTGATCTCTGCATTTTTCCCAACCGTGTCTCCTAGAAGAAATGCTTGTCTTCTACTCTAGCAGTGTGTAAATGCCAGGCTCATGTCAACAGCTCTGATCCTGTTTCCATAGGCAACTCCACCTAACCTCGCTGCAGGTGAATGGTCATCCAGGGGCCTCATTTAACATTGAGGTACGCTTTCTTTTACACGCTCTGCGATTTCAGGCATACGCCCTCTTTTACACCTGAATTTACACGCTCTTTGATAAATGAGGCCCCAGGCCGTGTTCGGGGGGCTCATGAGTCACTGGGGAGGAGGGAAAATGGCTGGAGGTGAATGGGTGGCTGTATTTGGCTGGCTCTATGGTGCCCCCGTCAGGTCACGGCCAGCAGGGGGCAGTGTGGTGCACTCCTGTCTCTGCCTCACACACCCTAGTCCAAACCCTGTGTCTCTAGCACCCCCACACAGGGAGCTGGCTTCGCTCTAAGTTTTGTTTTCATTAGTGGATCCGGCCCGTGATTCAGATCTGTTCCAATCCCATGATGATACACCCCTTCACTGAGTTTTATAACAATGGGTTTAGTCATTTTTCCGTAATCATAGTCCAAAAAATGAATGGAAGTGAATGGGCAGTCCGACTGTGTTTAGGCGGCCCGTGGACCCGACCCGTGATTCGGAACCACTCCAAAATGTAAGAGGATGTAAGTTGGCCCGTGCTACACCCCTGCCCCGATTTTCATGAAATAGGTAGTTTATGCGTAATTCTAGTTCAAAAAATGAATGTAGGTGAATGGCCGGCCGTGTTTGGGCGGCATGTGGACCCTACTCATGCTTTGGATCTGCTTCAAAATGTAAAGGTTTCTTAGTGGACCAGGCTACACCCTTCCACCATGATTCATGAAAATCAGGCCAGTAGCTTTTTGCATAATCCTGCTAACAAACGCACACACACACACACACACACACACACACACACACACACACACACACACACACACACACACACACACACACACACACACACACACAAGCAAGCCACCGAAAACATCACCATAACACTGTTAATCACACTGTTAACTCAGATATCATCATTAACTGGCCACATAAGCTAGCACAATGAATCATTACTGAATTATACTGTATCTGCATTCCACCGCTTTGCAATCATTCCCTCTCCTCCTTACAGCTTTAAGGCCAAATGTTGTTATTTTTCAGTACCGTCGGCACATGATACTTCATATTTCATGACAGTGTGTGTGTGTGTGTGTTCTACAACATGGAACAAATGACAAAAATGGTGACTATTGCCTTCTGGAATGCTCAAATTTAATCAAAGGGGAAAAGCCCACCAGAACCCCATAGCTCAGAACTCCCCATCAGGTTGTCTTACAGTTAAGCAGCGAATACCATATAAGACAGCATGCAAATTATTATATTAGATTATTATTATAAAGAATATTTACTGCATATAAAGTAGTTTGAAAGTGCAGCCCAAATCTTCATTCTGTAAGAGTGCTTCTGTGAGCCAGTCAAGCCCAGGCAATGACAAATGACAAAAGTTACAAAACAAGTTCTTAACATTGCTGTGACACTTCTGTTTTTGATGGCTCTGTGGCAAGGCCTAACCTTGCACAAACATGACATACAGAATACGATATAGAGTACATGTGAATATGAGTACAGCATACATTTGGATAAGTACATGTGGATGTGTTGATTAAGAGAGTACGATACAGGGACCTTTGACCCTGAGACCTGAAGGGGAGGAAGATGACAGGAAAGAGAAGAAGGTCCCTCAGAATAGATAGATGATCACAAGGAGAAGATCCCTCAGAATAGATAGATGATCACAAGGAGAAGATCCCTCAGAATAGATAGATGATCACAAGGAGAAGATCTCAGACTTCCCTTTGGTCAGGACCGTCTTCAGACATAATCCTGCAACACAAAACCACTGCTCTTCAGGTGTGTGCGTGTGTTTGAGCCTGTTTGTGAGCAACTGTGTACTCTGCTTACCAGTGATGGCGTGAGTGTCCACTGATTGCGAGGACCTGATCACTCACATACGTAAGTCACATCCAGGTACTTGCGTTGGTACACGCAGGGGTCACTAAAGACTGTGATGGATGCGTCAGTGACACAGAAATTCTTTCCATCACACCTGTGTATGAAGATAATAGTGAAAATAGTAGTTATCCTTTCTGCTGTAAGTCAATGTGAATGCCATTTTGTTTATATAGCACCATTCATATAAATTAATGTAGAACATAGTGCTTTACATCAGGGGTTCCCAACCTTTCTTCCCCAGAGCCCCCCTAACTTAAACTTGATGGAATGGAATGGAATGATTCTTTGTCTAGCTAATATTAAGGCCTCAAACTGTCTGGGGCCTGGAACCCCCCCCCCTTGTGATTGTTAGCGCCCCTAAGGGGGGCCCGGACCCCAAGTTGGGAAACCCTGCTTTACATAATAGAAGAAGGATAAAAACATAAGTCAGCCCTCATCTCCACACAAAGCCTTTCCTCTTGACAGACCGTTAAATACGAATAACTAACTTCTCTGGTGAAATAAAGTTTAAATAAAATAAATAAAAGATCATGTTAAGAATTATTTTGAGCTTGATCCCAATTCGTGTTTCAGATTGCCAAGAAGAAAGAGTGTTATAGATAACCTGATATTGCAAATATTGTTGCCAAAATTGTTACCTAGCTTTCATTATTTCAGTGGACTTCTTGAGAGAGCATTTTGTGTCGCTTGCATTCCACTGGTCTACCGTCACCACACATGTTGTTCTGTCCAAGCGGCCAAAGTTTGCCTTGATAATTTGAATTGTACCGGTTGCTGGGAGAGGGCAGAGAGGTGGGAGGAGAGAGGCAGGTGAAAGGTCACTCTTGGCACTGATGAGGATTAAGCAGCAGACAAGACTGAATAGTAAATGTTGAATCAGAGTGAGCAGGCGTCTGCATACTGTACAGGCTATTAAAGGAAGAATGAGACAGCAGTTTTAATTTTCACAGCAAATGTTGATTTAGTTTTAGTCATAGTCTTTTGACTAAAATGCAATTTCATTTTAGTCATATTTTAGTCATCTGAAGTGTTTTAGTTTAAGTCTAATTTTAGTCGACTAAATCTACAGTAGATTTAGTCAACTACAATAGAATGGGATTAGTTAAAGTGTACTGCATTACTTAACCATTTCTCTAGAATTTCCAAACTCATACACTTCTAAAGTTAACATCTATTAGACTGATGGACAAAACTACTGAATTACATTTCTATGTGCTCTCCTTGTGTTTGATGTTTTTTCAGCGTGAGCCAGGACTTTCACGGAAATCTCAGCTTTCTGATTGGATTTCCAAAATTGTCCCTCCCTAACATTTTCGTCTAGTTTTTATTTGTTGACGAAAATGTCAATATATTGTCATAGTTTTTGAATCTTGTGACAACAACTAAATACAAGTTGTTGACGAATCATTTTCGTCGTAGTTTTTGTTGGCAAAATTAACACTGTGAGATGAGGGACAGTATGCACTACAGGGGTCAGAGTAGGTCAGTCTAGCAATCGTTTGCATCCTTGTCTTTAAGTCTTTCATTTTAAACCAACTTACAACAGTGGAGGATGAGACAATAATCTTCACAAGTGACTGTGTTGATCACTTGCACTGGCTCTATCACCGGCTCTTTCTCTTAAAACAAAATGGATGATGTTAGACGACACAAGGGAGCAGGACGCACTAATACACAAAGGCACCGTATAAGCACACAAATACTGTATGTTGTTTGTCGACATGTCACCATTAACTACAACAGTGGTTCCCAACTTTATTACCATGGTGCCTGTATGCCCCTACAGTCAGGAGGGAGCAGCATGCAGCAGGTCACTACAGTCAGGGGGGAGCAGCATGCAGCAGGTCACTACAGTCAGGGGGGAGCAGCATGCAGCAGGTCACTACAGTCAGGGGGGAGCAGCATGCAGCAGGTCACTACAGTCAGGAGGGAGCAGCATGCAGCAGGTCACTACAGTCAGGAGGGAGCAGCATGCAGCAGGTCACTACAGTCAGGGGGAGCAGCATGCAGCAGGTCACTACAGTCAGGAGGGAGCAGCATGCAGCAGGTCATTACAGTCAACAACAAAAAACATGCACAATCAGACAGATATTTAGACAAATGCACATGTGCATACTCACTTTCAACACACTCGTAAAGTATCTTAATGAATATCCCAAATGTCCCATTGTTATTTTGGCAACCATCATTTCTTCGGAGCATACTGAATGAGGTCTGGGCAGGCTTACATTTCTCCTTCCCATTACATTCATGACGTATGCTGAGAGAAGACAATGAGTCGTGAGATGATATTCAATCAAGTGCCACAGTTACTGTATAAACAGTTTGAGTTTGAAGGTACCATTCAACAGGATTTAGATAAAACAATATATACTAGGACATTCTACAGAGCATCACATTTTACTCGATATCAAGCAGTTCTGATGCCAATTAGACTTTTACTTTGGACAACAACAACAAAACCAAGGAAAAACAAACACTACAAACCATGAAGTCAATACAAACAACAATGCAGTTCAGTGTGCAGAAGAAGGAATATAAGCCACTGAAGGTAGGTAGGTAGTACTTCCCTGAGAGGAAATTGCTTGAAGGAATAAGGCAGAAGAATGATCCAACAAGCCGTCATGACACACTAGTGTTGCATAAATCACTCAAAACAGAGACATATTTTAATCTGATGGTTTGTATCTGTGTCTGTTTCACCTGGATCAAGTAAAGATATAGAAATGAAATGTATGTTTTATATGTATTTGCATATTGTACAGTACTTGTATTGAACTATTTGAATAATAACATTAAAAAGCAATTATCACAATTGCTATCAATTACTTTTACTTTTTAAAAATAATTATTTGTTGATTGTACTGTATACTACTGTAGGCTACTGATTAATTGTGTTGATCGTACGTGTTTCACATTAATTGCTCTTGACCAAATAGTCGCTAACTTTTTATTTTATACATTTATTTTCAGATTTTATCCCGTTTTCACCCAATTTGGGAGCCAATTGACCCTGACCTAGTGTCCAATTACTGTTGAGGACTTGTCGCGTATCAGTCGGCAATCTGAGGAAGGGAGACAACTTCCTTCACACCGCCTTCACTCTCTTAGCTCGCGACCGTAATTCTGACACCAGACTGGGTCACTGTGGAGCCAGCGAGATTAAACTAACCACCCTCGGGGAGCGGATGCCCAATAGGCCCCTCCCTCTGGATCCGGGCATACTCGGATCAGGCGAGACTGGGGTGCGAACCCTGGTCCCCGGTGGGCAGCTGCACCGGAACACGACGCATCAGACCGCTTCACCACCACGGACCACTGGTCAATATCTAATTCTAAGGTATAATTAAAACCATACCTCTTCCTTGTAGCCGGTCTAAGGCACCTTCTTCTTACAGAAGTTTTCCCTGCGCAGTCAATCCTGTACCTCCTTGGTCCCCACTTGAAGACTTTTATCTTGATCGCTTTTCCAGACCCTATGTCACATCAACAAAACATATGAATTCGAAATAGAACATTTTCTGAAAATGAATGTGCTTTGAATTGAAAGGTAGTTGAAAGAATAACAATAATGAGTTTGTCAACAGCAATGCAAGGAAATCTCGCTTTAAAATGTAATGACTTTAGGAATATCTATTTGACTTCAATGTGTTTTATATTTAGTTAAAAAGTACAAATTATATCAAAATATGAATCAAGGTATAATACCCCAGGTTTGCATATTGAGCATTTCAAAGTTTGAGTCCCATCTGAATGATAGTTTGCATGGTTTGTCTATTGTTTGCAAGCTACCTAGCTACTACTATTAGGTGGACAATAGAACACACTAATGTCGGCTCCCTAGTTGATTGTATGAATGACAACTATAGTGGATGTTCCAGAACTGTGTGCAGTTTAAAGGGGTCCATGTTTTCAAAAATAACTTTTTCATAGTTTTTGCATGTTCATTTAAGTCTCTGATGGGCCTACTAACACACAACGTATGAAGTGAAACAACCCAGTCATTTTGTTGCGGTCAGCCGAAATGAAAACGGAAAAAAAGTCAGTCCTAGCCAGTGTTAATTTCGTTGACGAGAACTATGACGAAAACTATTCGTCAACGACATTTTTGGGGTTATCGTCACGAGACGATAACTAAATAAAAATGAATGTATGATGACAAAAACTATGACTATATCTATTCACATTTTCGTCAACAAATAAAAACTAGACTAAAATGGTTATGGAGGGACGTATGGGAAAAGTTCAAATCAGAATGTCGAGGTTCGGGATGTGCGTAGTTGGATCATGGATGTATTAATAGAATGAGTTGGATGCAACCTACAGGTAGCCTGTGTGTAGGCCTACATTTGAATAGTACTGTTGCTACACCGGCCGGCGGGAAGTCAACTAACAGCATACGACTGCTGCGCCTGAACTGTTCAGTAAATGACCACAGTTCAGAAATGTCTTTGTCAACGTTCGCACACACCGGGAGAAAGAGGAGAGCAGACATCTGGATAAACTTCATATTTGATGCAAAGGAAAACAAAACCATTTGTAAACCGTGTGGGGTGAAAATGACTGACAAAAATACAACAAACTTAAAGCGACATTTGGAGAACAGTCATCCCGAAATTCACGAGAAGGTAAGCACCCCCCCACCCCCGGCTAACGTTACTGTATTAGATAAACCCAAGCTGGTGTGTTTCTGAAATACTTCAAATACAATACAAGCTAAAAGAAACCAGTGTTTCACGTAGGTTTGTGGCGGGGGAGAACTGAAGTGTGATCTTTGCAACGCTAACGTTAGTGGCTAGCTAATGTTAGGCACAGGTTAGCTAACGTTACACTGGTTAGCAACAAGTGGGGCTATGCTTGTGGAGGCTGGCGGGGGTATCTAGCGTTAGCTAGTCTGGGTAAGCTAGCTAAGCAACTACTGCTGCTGTCTAATGTTATACTGTAGCTAGATGGATAAGACACGAACTACCTGGCGCCGCCATAGCCCCTCTCCTCCGGTGTGACGTTAGCTAGCCTGTGCCTGATGTTAGCTAGCCTGACTAGCCAACTAGTGCTGACATGATAATGTTATAGCTCGCTATATCAGGCACAAACACAGTTAGCATCAGACTGGGGGAGAGGAATGCTTCATTATGAAACTGTCTGACAGAAGCAGCCACGCTTCTGTCAGTCTGCCCCAGGGCAGCTGTGGCTACAGATGTAACTTACCACCACCGGTATGTGTCTCAATTAATACTGGACTCTGTAAGCGCTCTGGGTTTCATGAAGGGCGCTATATAAATCCAACTTGATTGATTGAACTAAGCCTGTTAAATTTGAGTTGTCTAAATCTATGGTAGATTTTGTCGACTAAAATCGTAATGATATTTAGTCAACTAAAACTAGACTAAAACTAAAACAAGTCAGATGACTAAAATATGACTAAAACTAAATGGCATTTTAGTCAAAAGACTATGACTAAAACAAAATCATAATTTGCTGTCAAAATGAACACTGGTCCTAGCAAGCCATTCAAATGTCCCTGATCAAATTACGTCACAGTCGGGGACTCATTATAATAATCCCGCTCCACCTTTCAAAGCTTTAAACACAAGTATCAATCAATCAATTCATTTTTATTCATGCTATAGAGAGACGGTACATCAGATGGCCAGAGGATACAGAGAGTAGCATGAAAGGGAAACTCCAAATAAGCAGGCAAGCTGCTTTAAGGAGGAGACCCAATTCAAGTAAGAACATTTTAAAATCTATCCTCAACGTTACTGGGAGCAAGTGCAAAGGTGTAATATATGATCTCTTTTCCTGGTTTCAGTTAGAATGTGTGCTGCTGAGATTAGAATATAAGGAGATATCAGAAGGCTAGTCTTCAAACACATGCCCTCCAAGACCGAGCTCCTCATCAGTGTGGAGCGCAGCCCCATGCAGAAGTGAGTGATGAGAGAGAAGGAGAGAGAGAATGTTTCCATTTGTTCTCCTCCAGATTTAGGAACCATGTCAAGAAGGTGTGTTCCCCACTTTTATGCCTTTAAATCAGGGTTAGAGTATTCTCAGTTTGCTAGTGAGGCATTTTGGTAACATTTGGTAACTGCTTTATGCAGTTACCAAGGAAGTATTACAAGTGTATCCTGATGCTCAACATTGAGGCCCTGAACACCAGCAGAGGAGGGAACCAAGTGTCTCTGCTCAACATGGTGATGGACCTCAAGAAGTGCTCAAATCACCTCTGGAGCTGCAATAGTATGACCCACCTCCGTTCATTGATCTGTGATGGGACAACCCACATTTGTTGTTTGAGGGAGGGGACTGCCACTGTGCTAAAGTAAATACGGTTGAAGAAACTGGTTGTTTCTTGTCTGCAGGAAGTGCTAAAGATTCCTGAGGGGAGAATTCACAAAGAATGGATTGCGGCCGCTAATAGCACCATGAACTGCGTGTCATTTGCGCCCGCTATGTGCTCCGTCTTAGCAACCTATTCACTAAAGATAATGCGCTAATGATATTCTAACGCAAACACGCCCATACGGTGTTGCAGCAGAGTTGAGTTGAGACCTTTATTTAATCAAGGAAGACAATTGAGTGCAATGCTCTCATTTTCAATGTCGCCCTGAGTAAAAAAACATGTACAGAAATATGACATACAATAATTAAAATAAGATAATATACAATACAACACTGTAAAAAAAAAAGAAAAGCAAGTGCAGTTCTCTCTGAAAACGCCCTCTAAGATCATTTTAAACTCTTTCACAGAGGTGAGAGTGTCCAACTTAAGGGAGTCCTGCAACCTATTCCATTTATCCGGGGCATAGAAGTGAAAGGCAGTCTCACCTAATTAAGAGACTGCGTGGAATCTGTAGTCTAATATGGGATTGGGATCGAGTTTGATAAATAATGTCTCTGGTGTTCAAAAGTGAAGACAGATAATGTGGTACCTTTCCAGACATGGCTTTGAAGATAAATAAAAGACAATGTTGTTCTAACCGAATTGAGAGGGAAGGCCAATTCACTAATTTGTACAGGTCACAGTGATGGGTGTGGAACCCACAACCAGTGATAAAACGCAGTGCACTATGATATACAGCATCAAGGTGCCTTAAGGTGGTATTTGTGGCATGCATGTACAGGGTGTCACCATAATCAAACACAGGCATTACTAATGATTGTACAAGTTTTCTTGGTGTGAGTGGAAAAACAGGTCTTGTTCGAGAACAGGAAACCAATTTTACACCTCAGAGATTTTGTGAGGTGCTCCACATGTGGCTGAAATGATAGTCTACTATCTAACCAAATACCCAGATACTTATAGGAGTCAACTAGTTCAATTTGCTCACGCTGTAGGGTAAGGAAACCTGAACTGACATTTGTCCTACATGACCTTGAAAAAAACATACATTTTGTCTTTTTGTTCAACACAAGTTTGTGAGTAATAAGAGACAGCTGAAAAACATTAAAAGCAGCTTGGAGACTTTGGACAGCAGTTACAAGAGTGGGCCCCATGGAATAGAGAATTGTATCATCTGCGTAATAATGAATAGAAGTATCTCGAAGTGGAGGAACAAAATTATTGATATAGATGGTAAATAACAAAGGGCCTAAAATGGACCCCTGACGGAGCCCGTTAACAACAGACAGAGAACTCGATCTAAACCCATCGGCTACAACAGCTTGAGTCCTTGAGAGGAGGTAATTAGAGAACCAGTTGATGGAGGACTTATCTAGGCCTATAGATGATAGCTTATTTAATAAAATGGTGTGGTCCACCCTATCAAAAGCCTTAGACAGGTCAATAAAAAGTGCAGCACAGTGTTGGTGCTTGTCAAATGTATTGACAATGTCATTCACTACGAGAGTTGTGGCTGTTACAGTGCTATGACCCGGTCTAAAGCCTGATTATTGAGGTTGAAGAATATTATTTACATTTAAAAAGGCTCGTAGCTGACTAATAACTAGGGATTCAAGAACTTTGGCTAGAAAACAGCTTTGAGATAGGGCGATAATTATCTAGAAGGTTTGGGTTGCCGCCTTTAAACAAAGGAACAACTTGGCCTGCTTTCCATAGCGCAGGTATTTTACCAGTGGTGAAAGTCAAGTTGAACAGATGCGTGAGTGGAGATGCAATGACATGAGCACTAAGATGGAGAAGATAGGGATTCAGATGGTCCTCGCCTTCTGATTTCTTTGTTGTCATATGACAAAGTGCATTGAAAACTTCAAACTGGTTTACTGGTCTGAGTGAGAAGTGAAATTCAGGGGAATAGATGGGTGGATTCTTGGGTGGATTCTTGGGATAGATGGGTGGATTCTTGGGTGGATGAGTGGATTCTTGGGTGGATGGGTGGATTCTTGGGTGGATGGGTGGATTCTTATCCACAAGGGCAGGGTCACAAACTGGAAAAGCCACACTAGTGGGCAAGTTGCTATTAAAAAGACAACCAGAGGATATAAAATGTTGGTTGAAGACGTCACACATTTCTCTTTTGATAAGAACTGGAGTATCTCCTGTGTTAATCTGCGGGGGGAGAGAGGAAGTCGGTTTGGGTTGGAGAGAGTTCATGTTTTTCCAGAAACTGAGTTTCCACTAGAATTAGCAAAGGAGGCCAGATAAAACTCAGATGTAGCTTTTCTGGTCACACTAATGCATCTATTCCACAGTTGTCTAAAATGCAGCCAGAGAGTTTCCTTAAGCTCAGAACTAAACCAGGGAGTACAGCAATTTTTAATTCTATAGATCTTATATGGGGCATGTTTATCGGACAGAGGATTAAAAATAGAGAAGTGATTAAAAGCTAATTCAGAGTCAGCGAGTCCAAATGGGATAAGTCATCTAAAAATCTTTGTTCATCAAATTTTTAAAAATTGCGCTTCCTGATAATACAAGCATTGGATTTAAGACCTTTAGCTGATCTAACACAGGCAATTGGGCAGTGATCGCTAATACCTTGTGCAAAAACACCACTAAATGGATACTTCAGAGGTCTATTTGTTAGTATAAGATCTATTAAGGTGGCATTAGAAGGATTCCTTGGGTTTGGCCTTGTAGGTGAGGAGATCAGCTGGACAAGATTTAGATCTAAACACAGTTTTTTTTAACCTTGCAGAATTGCCAGACAACCAGTTTAATTTCAGGTCACCTAAAACGATCAACTCAGATGAGGCATATGATGACATGAGTTGACTTAAGTCCTCTAGGGCTGAGCTACGAGCGCAGGGAGGAGTCCTCTAGGGCTGAGCTACGAGCACAGGGAGGAGTCCTCTAGGGCTGAGCTACGAGCACAGAGAGGAGTCCTCTAGGGCTAAGCATCGAGCACAGGGAGGACGATCAACACCGATGACTGTGAGGCCAACATCACCTCCCAGGCAAATGTCTAAGACAAGATATTCCAGGTGCTTAGGAACTGAAAAGGCTACCAGTTCGCGTTGTTGAGGAATTTACATCCAAACACCTTAAACCTTTGTTCTCTCTCTCCTTTTGTAATTCATCACCTCCCCCAAATATTCACATAGCTGTGCTAACATTCAAAGTGTATGGCCCCCTGGAGGCCATTTTGTATCTGTCTACAACAGAATAACCATCCTTTGTCATCCTTTGTCCCCAATTGCCGCCTTTTTCTCATGTCACATGTCTGTACTCTTGGCCACGCCTGCCATTTCATATGACGTACAATGGAGTAGCCAATCACATCCTGGAAGCACCGTACCTGTGTTTTGACTGCATATAAGGCACAGCAAAACCCAGAGCCGGCACTTCGCTGAATAAACCACTCTGTTGCGTTGTTCAGGAAGTCCTTGCGCTCGTATGTTTTCACAATAAACCAGACTTAACCTTTTGAGCGAATCTTGGTAAATCCTTTTTTGACTAGATCAATTCTTCCATTACAGCGTACAGAGAGATTATCTTTGACATAGATCAGAGTCCCACCAGCGTTAGAATTCCTAATCTATTCTATACAGGTTGTGTCCACTTACTGCTATGTCTGAGTGAGAGAACTTCTCAGAAAGCCAGGATTCAGACAGAACACATATCAGGAGAGGCTGTATCTATTAGGACATGGAAATGATCCAGCGTGGGTATCAGACTCCTGATATTTAAATGCAGAAATTTTAGACCATGACAAGATTTGAGTTCCTGGGGTGACTTTAAATCAACCATAGATATATTTGAGGTAGAGGGTATAGGACAGAAAGCATGAGGTTGAAGGCTGATATGGATAAAGATAATAGGAGCAGTCACACCATGTGGCCTGTATTTCTGACGCGTCAGACGAACACAGTTACTAGCGTGGGTAGTGATGGGCCTACTATCATTAGTGACAGTGTTAACAACAGTAGGTGCAGACATCCGCACAGGACAGTGTGCTGCTGAAACGGCATCTGTGTGGGAAGGATGTACTGCTAGATTAGGGAGTGGAAAATGTCAATGTACAGGGGTGTCCACATGACATTTGAAGTTGAGAGTACTGAGGTTCCCTTGTAGCTGGGGTGTAGGTTGTCTTGCTTGTAGAGCTTAGAGTCAGTCCAAAAAGAGTCAAAATGGCTAATATAGCCATGTCCACAGGCTTCACAGAAAGTTCTCAACCACTGGTCGACCCCATAAATTCGGCTAAAGGACTCTGGTTGGGACTCCTCTGATAATGGAATCTCCGACCAGGATATACTCGGGAGGTTTAACCGTGTAATGCAGCCAAGTTAGCGTTAGCAGTAGCATTAGCTAGGCCATCGACCGCGGGCCGGGGAGAACTAGAGCTGGGGCCAGTAACAGTAGCTAGCCAATGCTAGACTCGGCCAAACTAATGCTAGCCACAGGTGCGGCAGCATCAGAGCCACCGTCCGCTATACCAGTGATAGCGGGAGGGGATGTAGCTTGGGCAACGGCAGAAGACTCAGAACTGAACTGATTTGGTAGACAAGGATGTTTAATCATTGTAGAATCACCGTCAGCAGAGATCAACGAGGCATTGGGTGAGGGGCAAGGAGCCGGGCTCTTGTTCCCTCGCTGGTTAGCGGTGGCAGCCTCTCCAAGAGCAAGCCGGATACTCGGCTAGTGGAGCATAGAAGTTGGAGGTAGGCGGTGAGGCATCATCCGAGGATGGATCATCGAAGAGAGGAAGACGGACCTTCGGCAACTTATTTTTTCTTCTTCTACCCACCGGAGCCCAGGCTGATCGGCATCGCCCAGGTCGCGGATGGCATCCGGCGGCTCTAGGCTAGCTAGCCGAGCATGTAGCCTGGACATCTGCTGAAGGAGGTCATTGATCAGGCTCTCAATGGAAGATACCTCCGATCTGATGCTGGAGTATTCGTCCGAGGCCGCCATCAAGGTCCAACAGCCCACTGGAGTGGTCAAACCACGATCGGATATCAGCAACGATGAAGGTAAGTGTTGTATGCACAGTCAATATTTAGTAAGTAAGTAAGTAAGTAAAACTTTATTTATAGAGCGCTCTTCTTAGCACGAGTGCACAGAGTGCTTTACATTTACTCCTGCAGGGTACCGGATCGGTTACCCGCCCAGGTCTAGGCTAGCGACAAGCCACACTGGACCGGTTGCGTTTGCTGCTCGGTAATCTGGCTAAAGGCGAGCCAAACCGGCAGGGTAAAACGACGATTCAAATATTAAAACAAAAAACACTGACTCGTGAAAATCGTAGTTATGTAAAAACAAAAAAGGACTAATAAAAGCCGCTGATAAAACTCCAATCGGTTGAGTGAGAAAGGTAAAAATAACTTAAATGTGCGAGCTGTCAAACAATAGCTGTCGTGCTCACTCGTCTACATTACCGCTTTGAATGAGTGCAATTTGCTCCTGATATGGTAAATTACTATATACTGCCCATGCAACGGTATGCATGTCCCAGGACAATAGCAGAGAGAAAAAGAAAGATTGCGCGAACTGGATTTCCTGACGGACGAGGTCCACAGGTACAGTATGTATGCCTCACAATTACAGGCAAAAATCATCACACTTGGCTGTGTGGTGGACCGGCTCTCATGGAAATGTTGTGCAGGATGCAGCACACTACAGTACAATGATCTGGCATACTTTGGGGGGACTATATAGCATTGCCCCACCGCTACGATCCAGGCATCTAAACCGGCTTTTTAAGATGCCAAATGTGCGCTGGATCACAAAGCACGTTGGTAGGATTGCACACGGGAGTCATCAGCCATGGCTGGAGTTGATAGCTGCCATCACCTATGATACCAAAGCACATATTTTTTCCCCACACATTTGCAATGAATATTACAGCACAAACATTTTCTCAAAACAACTTTCTTACCCAGCAACCAGGGATTGTCATGCATGTCTTGCATCATTCCGTACAGACTACTGTTCCTAAAAATTTAGCTGCCGTGCACCGACCCTGGGAATTTGGGAACCACAGTCATTATTATATTACTGGCATTGCACACTACCTGGGAGTTGATTGAATGCGTTTGCTTCCTATTTCAAAAAACATGTTCGTTTTGCCCTAGTGGTACAATTGGTACATGACTGCAGTCGATAGCAACTACAACATTGCGGAAGCCGGGAACATTAAAGAACTCCTACTTTGTCACCTCAATTTCCCGTCTGTTTGGCGAAATATGATGTATCTTGCCACTCTGCCATACGGCCCTGCTGATGGATGGTTGTGATGGTCCAGAGGCACCTGCGATAGGTATCTGGAAGGAGCCAGACGCAAGAACCTGGAGTGTTTGACAATGCCAGGTATTGCATGGGATCTCTGGGTGGCAGGCTCAATATCAGCCTTGATTTAATCAAGTAGAGCAAGAATTGCTTGAGCTGGAAACCTGTATCTCTGGATGATTTCGGTCTTGCTTATAATTCTGATCTGAGTCCATGACTACACCAAGATTTCTGGCTTTGTGGTCTAAGATTCAGGTGTTGTCCTGCTTCGAGTGCCCATTCTCCTACTTCTCCCAGATCTACCTCCACAAGCACATCAAAAGGAGCCAACCTCTACGTCTCTGCTGAGGAACAGAGAGATCAGACCAGAGACTCTCCTCTCGATCACTCCCTATCACCACCTCCTCATCCCGGCTCCCACCTGGAGACAGACTTGGACAAGCCAATACTGTATAACTGACCAGTGTGGGAAGGGCTAAGAGGACAATTTCAGGAGATACCACCACACTCATACAAGACAGAAGCACTTATGAGAATGAACTCAGCAGTTGCCCTTGGTGATTATTTCTGCAACACAATTAACACCAACAACTATTGCACTATTTCTATATGTCTATCCAACATTTTCATGGTTTGCTGCTGAGTCATAATAAAGTTTGCGCTCACAAAATGCTAATCACAATTATTTCCTTTAGGCCTATATCCCTGTACTATCGTACAAAGTGTAATTCTCCTTCTACTGAACACGTTCTGGGGTTCTGAGTCAGAACAGACTATTTTGCTTTCATAAACATTTTAACAATTTAAATACATTAAATTCAATGCACTGCCATTACGACATTTAATTTTATCATGATCATCATTATTGTGGGATTATAGTAGTAGGCCTAGGTAATAAAAAAATAAAAAAAATAACATAGTGAGCAATGGCACAAGGGGTGTGCATTCAGTTCCCTCCGAATTGCAAAATGCGGCCTGAAGCCTTTAAGGTCTTGATGTTAAATGAACAGCAACAAAAACAGCATGAGATTAAAAAAGTTTAAAGGGTATCTATTTTGGACATTTAGCCCTATTTGTGGTCTGTCTACCATGAACCTGAAACATAGAGATCATTAAAAAAATTATACATTTCACAGGAGAGCATATTGAGACCAGTAAGATTACACCTTGTGCTTCCCGTCTTGGAAAAGCACATTCATCATAGTTTTTCCAATGCATTCACGTATGCTCCATTGGCTTCCATTGTAGCCCAGTGAGAGCATGCATAGAAACTGCAGCTAGCTCAATACTGGAATGATTAGTGAAATTATGGTCTATGTTTCAGGTTCATCGTAGACAGACCACACATAGGGCTAAATGTCCAAAAGAGCACACTTCCCCTTTAAAACAATCAATAGCCTATTTCAACTTGTAAGACTGTAGTCTACTACAGACTTTTTCTTTGTGGGGTTCATCTGGGCTTAATTCTTTGTTGTATTGCCTATGAAAGAAAATTTAATGAAAATGGGCTAATGAAATTGCCTTACATTAGCCTACAGCCAACACAAAGTCATGAAAACAAGGATGTTCGTAGAATGATGTTCCATGTCTGGGTAGGCTAATTCAAAACACTCCCGTTTCGCCCATCTATTTTAATAATGTTATGTATTTTTTGTCTAGAATAGAACAGAATCTTGGTCGGATTGTGACCTAATGATCGGCCATAGATCCAAGTCAGTCCTAAAAAATAGTCATAATTGGTGGGACATAAACATCAGCCACTACGTCAATGGGCGTCAACAAGGTGAACATCGGGCTGTGTCAATGCCCGGCCGAAGCATCGGTGCATCCCTAAATGTAATCCTTGTTGGAATAAGGCTGTAACATAACACAATGTGGAACAAGTGAAGGGGTGTGAGTACTTTCCGGATGCACTGTATGGTTTCACTCTATAGCTGAATCCCAAATCGCGCACGGCCTTGTGGCCTTACATGCGCGTTCCCGATAAGTCCACAAGGGCTCAGGGTAGTCCCAAAACAGAATCGCTAGGTCCACAAGTGCGCCACTGCCGCCATTTTGCGCACTTTAACCGCACTTACCGAAAGTCCGCAATTTCACGCACTTACCGAAAGTCCGCAATTTCACGGACTTAGGAGCAGAAAATACCCACAGTCCACCGCGTCTCATGTGACACAGTGCTTGAGTGCATCCGAGTCATGATCCGAGTGAATCACACATAAATGATGACATTTGCCGATAACACAACATTTATCTTGAAATCCACATGCTGCAAATATATCCCACCCAACATACATTTTATATTATTATTAATTTAAAACAGACGTCAGAGCCGAGCAGAACTGAGGAGCGCGTCAGAGCAGCCTCTGCGTGGAGGGACGCGGCAGGCAATGAAAACGAAGTGGGAGGGGCATTGAGCTAAACTGGCTTGGGAATCGTTGCCACGCGGCTGGAAGTGCTGTCCCATTTAATTCACGGCCCTGTACCCTCTGGCCCTTCCAGCTGACGTCAATTAAGTGCTCAGGCCG
>NC_140239.1:13435153-13570153 GCF_949987555.1 Borostomias antarcticus | reverse complement strand
TTGATTGATCTCAGTCAAGGTATTGATTGATCTCAGTCAAGGTATTGATTGATCTGTCAAGGTATTGATTGATCTCAGTCAAGGTATTGATTGATCTCAGTCAAGGTATTGATTGATCTGTCAAGGTATTGATTGATCTCAGCCAAGGTATTGATTGATCTGTCAAGGTATTGATTGATCTGTCAAGGTATTGATTGATCTCAGTCAAGTTATTGATTGATCTCTGTGAAGGCAAATATGCTGGTCTCCTCCCTGCTCAGTGAGTGCAGGCTCACTGCCCTCTTTCCTATCTGTCCCAGGCAGAACCCTGTCATTTTACCACCTTATTTTAACATTCCCTTTGTAACTGCAAACCCATATATTTTGTGAACTAGACTACATCCTTCATCTTCACGGCCATAAAACAGTGGAACAGCCTTGTAGCACCCGATAATGTAATAATCAACCGATAATGTAATAACGCCTGATAATGTAATAAAAGTTTGACTTAAGTCCATCGAAAATGTAATAAAACCTGATAATGTAATAACTTAACCAATAATGTAATAAAATGTCCTGACTGATAATGTAATACCATTTTTCTGATAATGTAATACCTTATTACATTATTGGTCAAGTTATTACATTATCAGGTGGGTCTTTTTTTTTCAAAACTGGTAATGTAATACTTGACTGATAATGTAATAATTTAAAAAGTGAATGAATAATACTGTTAGGGTACTTTGTGGTATACTTTAGCGTACTTTGTGGTACTTGTGGTATACTTTGGTGTGTCTCATGATACATTGCAGTATACTTTGGGGTGCTTTGAGGTACTTTGTGGTATACTTTGGGGTACTCTGTGGTATACTTTTCAGTACTTTGCAGTACTTTGTGGTATACTTTGGGGTACACAGCAATACTTTGCAGTACTCTGCAGTATACTTTGGGGTACTTTGAGGTACTCTGCGGAATACTTTGAGGTACTTTGTGGTGTGCTTTGGAGTACTTTGCGGTACTTAGTGGTATACTTTGGGGTACTTTGTAGTACTTTGCAGTACTTTGCAGTACTTTGTGGTATACTTTGGGGTACTTTGAGGTACTTTGCGGTACTCTGCGGAATACTTTGAGGTACTTTGTGGTGTGCTTTGGAGTACTTTGCGGTACTAAGTGGTATACTTTGGGGTACTTTGTAGTACTTTGCAGTACTTTGTGGTATACTTGGGGTACACAGCAATACTTTGCAGTACTCTGCAGTATACTTTGGGGTACTTTGAGGTACTTTGCGGTACTCTGCAGAATACTTTGAGGTACTTTGTGGTGTGCTTTGGAGTACTTTGCGGTACTTAGTGGTATACTTTGGGGTACTTTGTAGTACTTTGCAGTACTTTGCAGTAAACTTTGGGTACTTTGCAGTATACTTTGGGGTACTTTGTGGTATACATTGAGGTACTACTTTGCTGTATACTTTGGGGTACTTTGCTGTATACTTCGGGGTACTTTGGTATTTTGCAATATTTTGCAGTACTTTGCGCTTTACTTTGGAGTACTTTGCGGTACTTTGTGGTATACTTTGGAGTACTTTGAGGTACTTTGTGGTATACTTTGGAGTACTTTGAGGTACTTGGTGATTAGTAGGGCCCTTCAAAAAGGGGTTCAGTATTTTATCTTAACCTATATAGTAAGAGACAGGATTTAATTTAAGACATAGATTTAATAATATGAATTGAAAGCAAAGTGTATGAGGCAAATTATGTGAGGCTGCTGTTCATCAACTATAGTTAAGAGCTGCTATCCATTGACTAGATTTCAGATTGCAATACCATACCAACTTCTTATTAGCATGAACTACCCTTTATCCTCACGTCACCTACCTCTCCAGAGCACATGAGACAAATGGATGGAAGTGAGGTCTGAAGATGTGTTTATGGGGAAAACCAATGAGGTGCACACAATAACTGACATTCAGTGCCACATTGCCCGTTTGTTTATCCAAACTTTATATCATGTTATTCCAGTTTTTCGGATAGCCATAGATGTTTTAAAAATCATAATTACACTAGCCTACACAGGCATTACATTAATGAGGACAGAATTAGTGAGGACAGAATTTAAGGTAGGCCTACTCTATAAATCCAGACAGTACCAGCACCTTCAGGCCAGATTTGTGGACAAGCCCATCCTGAAGCTAATCAAGGATGTCCAGACCAGACACCAGATTGATCTTGTAGATATGAATAGATTGAAAGTATGGTATGGCAAAGCCACATAAAGATATATTCTAATGGTGCCAGACATCTTCAGTAGATATTTCTGGCTTAAGCAGCTGACAGGGAAAGGTAGCAATGAAATAGCCAAACAAACAACCACATTTATATTAAACATGGTCCTCATACAGTAATCCAAAATGACCAAGGTGCTGAGGGAACTCATGCAGTAGCTTAAAGTAAAGATCAATGAAATTTCCCCTTATCATCCACAAAGTCAAAGAAAAGTAGAGAGTATGCATCGAATATTGCATAAAAATATGTTGTATGATCTAGGGAACTTAGAGGGTGAAGGAGTAAACATAGCATATTCAAGTCAAAGTTTTATCGGTAACATGCAACATACCCTGACAATGAGCAGTGATGTTTCCACTAGCTGCTAAATATGTACACTAGGCAAAGTAAAAAGGAGAAACGTACTATACACACCAAACATATAAATATGTAAACCAAGTCCAAAATATAAAATATTTATTATTGGAATGAAATAAAATGAGCTGAGATGACATATTAAATTGGACAGTTCACCTAAATAGAGAAGTATACATATGGATCTAGAGAGAATAAATGTATGTATATTCACGTTTATTTACAGAATGTAGATTTTTATAATCTAGCAGGTATAAATATACAGTGCTGTTGTGCAGAGTATAGTACTGAGTTAAGGACAGAGATGAGCAGAGTGAACTCATTCCGGATGTGGATGGTCTGAAGGTAGAAGCTTCTTCTGAGCCTCTGTGAGTTGATCTTCTTCAGTAGGCAGTACCTGAGCAGAGAGAAGAGGCTGTTGTCCGGGTGGCTGGGATGTTTCAACATTCTCCTGACCTTGGTCCTGCAGCCCCGTGTGTCGATGTCCTGGAGGTGTGGGAGATATGTTCTGCTGACCAAACACTCTCTACAGTGACTTGTCCTGCATGGTGTTGCTTCCATAGCATGTTGGTAGTGTTGATGTTCTCAGTCAGACACCCTCTCAATCATGCATATACAGGAATGTTTGTTGTCCATGTCTGGTGATCTGTACATCAATATACTGTACTTGTAAATACACTGTCTCCACAGGGGTCCTACTGTTGTTCAGGCAATTGGCCGCTCCTGCTTCCTGCTAGTCCACTAGAATCACTTTCATCTTCCTGCTTCCTGCTGTAGTCCACTAGCATCTCCATTATCTTACTGACATTCAGGTGGAGGTTGTTGTCCTGACAACATTTAGTTTGGCATGCCACCTCCTCCAAGTAGGCCTTCTCATTATTGTTGGAGATCAGGCCTACCGCAGCTGTGTCATCAGTGAATTGATAATTGAGCTGGAATTGTAGGTAACTATGCAGTCGTGTTTGTACAGAGGATATGAAACAGCCCAGTGTTGAAGGTGAGAGGGTGACTTTCTCCAGTGTTTAGGGTGAGAGAAGATGATGCCCACTCTCGCCCCCTGAGGTCTGCCCGTCAGGAAGTTGAGGATCCACCTGTGCAGGAAGGGTTTAATCTCCAATCTCCATCCTGCGTTTGGAGATGAGTATGGGGAGTTATGGTATTGCAATCTGAAATATAGTCGATGGACAGCAGCCTCACATAATTTGCCTCATACACTTTGCTTTCAATTCATAGAATTAAATCAGTTCCTGTCTCCTACTATATAGGCTAAGATAAAATACTGAACCCCTTTTTGAAGGGCCCTACTAATCACTAAGTATCTCAAAGTACTCCAAAGTATACCACAAAGTACTCCAAAGTATAGCGCAAAGTACTCCAAAGTATACAGCAAAGTACCCCAAAGTATACAGCAAAGTACCACAAAGTACCCCAAAGCATACTGAAAAGTACCTCTGTATACCACAAATTACCACACATTACTGCAAAGTATAGGTAAGTACCTCAATGTATACCACAAAGTACTTCAAAGTACTCCAAAGTATAACGCAAAGTACCCAAAGCTTACTGCAAAGTACTGCAGAGTACCGCAAAGTACTCCAAAGCAGACCACAAAGTACCTCAAAGTATTCCGCAAAGTACCGCAAAGTACTGCAAAGTACCCCAACGTTTACTGCAAACTACTGCAAAATATCAAAGTACCTCAAAGTACCCCAAAGTATACTGCAAAGTACTGCAAAGTATACCACAGAGTACCCCAACGTATACCACAAGTACCACAAAGTACTCCAAAGCACACCACAAAGTACCTCAAAGTATTCTGCAGAGTACCACAAAGTACCTCAAAGTACCCCGAAGTATACTGCAGAGTACTGAAAAGTATTGCTGTGTACCCCAAAGTATACCACAAAGTACTGCAAAGTACTACAAAGTACCCCAAAGTATACCACTTAGTACCGCAAAGTACTCCAAAGCACACCACAAAGTACCTCAAAGTATTCCGCAGAGTACCGCAAAGTACCTCAAAGTACCCCAAAGTATACTGCAGAGTACTGCAAAGTATTGCTGTGTACCCCAAAGTATACCACAAAGTACTGCAAAGTACTACAAAGTACCCCAAAGTATACCACTAAGTACCGCAAAGTACTCCAAAGCACACCACAAAGTACCTCAAAGTATTCCGCAGAGTACCGCAAAGTACCTCAAAGTACCCCAAAGTATACTGCAGAGTACTGCAAAGTATTGCTGTGTACCCCAAAGTATACCACAAAGTACTGCAAAGTACTGCAAAGTACTACAAAGTACCCCAAAGTATACCACTAAGTACCGCAAAGTACTCCAAAGCACACCACAAAGTACCTCAAAGTATTCCCGCAGAGTACCTCAAAGTACCCCAAAGTATACTGCAGAGTACTGCAAAGTATTGCTGTGTACCCCAAAGTATACCACAAAGTACTGCAAAGTACTGAAAAGTATACCACAGAGTACCCCAAAGTATACCACAAAGTACCTCAAAGCACCCCAAAGTATACTGCAAAGTATCATGAGACACACCAAAGTATACCACAAGTACCACAGCGTACGCCAAAGTATACCACAAAGTACCCTAACAGTATTATTCATTCACTTTTTAAATTATTACATTATCAGTAAAGTATTACATTACCAGTTTTGAAAAAAAAAGACCCACCTGATAATGTAATAACTTGACCAATAATGTAATAAGGTATTACATTATCAGAAAAATGGTATTACATTATCAGTCAGGACATTTTATTACATTATTGGTTAAGTTATTACATTATCAGGTTTTATTACATTTTCGATTGACTTAAGTCAAACTTTTATTACATTATCAGGCGTTATTACATTATCGGTTGATTATTACATTATCGGGTGCTACAAGCCTTCCAAAAGAACTCACAACATCAACAAGCCTTCATAGCTTATCTCGCCTCGCAAAGCAGTGGATACTCGCTCAGCAAAGCTGTGCGCACATGTAGTCGCACCTGTAGTCGCACCTGTAGTCAAGTGTGTGTGTGTGTGTGTGTGTGTGTGTGTGTGTGTGTGTGTGGGGCACATATGTATGGGGGCTGTACTTAGGGTTTGTTTTTAAGGGTCTGGGGAGGTTGGGATGTGGGTATAGGGATGAGTGAAATCTTTGCTACATAACTTTTTTGTATTCCTTCTATGTATGTTACTTTCCTACTGTGTACTATTTGCCCCACTATTTTAAGACTGTATATTTATTTGCCCAGGGACTGCAGGTGGAAATTAGCTGTTTAGCTATAACCTTGTACAGTGCATCTCTCCCTATTCTATAGGGTAAATGTCTACTGTACCTTGTCCCTGTCTTAAAAATAAATAAAATCAATCAATGGGTAACATTACAATTAATGAGGCCATTAATGTGATAAACTTTGTTTGCGATTACATCACAGAAACGTTCAGTCTTCACCATGTTTTCACAACAATTACAGTGACCACAGCGGAAGTTCCCCTTGGGTTGAAGTACAGTAGTGTCATAGAATTACAACTGGCCTCAAGACTTTTCAGATCTCAGCCTTTGTTCTTAAAACCTATTGATCCAGTCCCCTGCCTTTTGCTATTCCAAATACCTTTAAACCTTTGTCCTCTCTCTCCTTTTGTAATTCACCACCTCCCTCAACCTTTCACATAGCTGTGCTAACTTATTCATGACAGGATGACCTCCAGGAGGTCCACACACCTAGAAATCTGTCTACTCCAGAATAACCATCCTTTGTCCCTTTGTCCGTTTGTCTCTTCAAGAAATTACCGCCTTTTCTCATGTCACGTCTGTATTCTCGACCACTGTTGATGAAGCCTGCCATTTCATATGACGTACAATGGGTTTAGCCAATCACATCCTGGAAGCGCCGTACCTGTGTTTTGCTTGAATATAAGGCAGCGCAAGATCAGGGGGCGGCACTTCTTGGGATACCACTCATGTGCGTTGTCCGGAAGTCCTTGCGCTCTTATGTTTTCTCAATAAACCAGACTTAACCTGTTTAAACGAATCTTGGTAAATCATTTTTGACTAGATTAGTTAAAATCCATTACAGTAGCCAAGGGTCACGTTTGGATTCAGGAAGGAATCGTGACTAGTGTGTGTCTGACTGTGGGAGCCCTTCTGAAGCTGATGCCTGGAGGCTCTGTGAAGACCTTGCACAGTCATGCGTCTCTCTCAATGAGGCCCCATTACTCCTCATGAGCTGTTTGACACAGCCCTGTTGTGGGCCTGAGTTAGGACCTGGGGTTCATAACCTCTCTGTCTGAAACGCTGTTGCATGTCCCTTGATTGAGTGAGGAAATCGTCATCATTGTCACATCTGCGTCTTAATCTCTGGATCTGTCCGTAGGGGATGTTGTTGATTAGCCATGGGGGGTGGAAACTATCTGCATGGAGTAAGGTGTTTCTGTCAGTGGCTTTCCTGAAAATAGAGGTGTGCAAGTAACCTACAGTAGGTCATCCTTAGAGATACGGAGGTCCAAGAAGTTGATGGCTTGTTGATCATGTTCCTTTTGTTGGTTGTGTTGGCATAAGTGGGAAAGTCTATAAGCTCTTTCTCTGTGCCGGAAAAGAAGATTATGACATCATCAATGTACCTGCCCCACCACACTGTTTAGTCTGTGAATGGGTTGGCATTTGAAAAAATGTTTCTCCTCCCACAAGCCTGATAACAAATTTGCATAATTGTGAGCAAAACAGGTCCCCATTGCAGTCCCCATTTCCTGTCTGTAAAGTTTGTCTTGAAACAAGAAAATGTTGTTTTTGAGAGTCCACTCTGTTAGCTGCCCAATGAAGTCACCAGGGGGCATCTGATCGACCGGTCTGGACCTTAAATAGTGTCTCAAAGCCTCCAGACCTTCTTCATGCTTGGTGTTGCTGTATAGAGACTCCATGTCTATTGTTGCCATAATGCAAGACCCAATATTCTTTATATGGGATATTTTGTTGAGGACATGAGTGCTGTCCTGAATGTAAGAAAGCAACTCTGCAACAAATGGTTTAATGAAGTAATCAACAAATTTGGACATGGGTTTTGTGATGGAATCGTTCCCACTAATAACAGGCCTCCCTGATAGGCTCTCCAGATTTTTGTGGACCTTGGGTAGCAGTGAAGGAAGGAATACGTAGATGTGGGCAAAGTAGAAAGTCAAATTCTTTCTTGGAAATCCAGTTCTGTGTTTTTGCCATGTTGAGTAGCTCTCCAAGCTCCTTTTTCATGTTCCACATTGGGTTTGAAGAGGGTTTGGAGTAGTACTGAGTGTTCTGTAGTTGGCGCATGGCTTCTGCTACGTATTTCTCTTTGCTCCATACACAGACAGCACCTCTCTTGTCAGCACTTTTAATAATGATGTCATCCCTGTCCACTAGCAGTTTAAGTGCCTCCGATTGTTCTTGTGTTAGATTGTAATGTCTAGTCTGATTGTGTTAGATTGTAATGTCTAGTCTGATTGTGTTCATTGAACAACTTTTCTACCTCATAAGACATCCTTTTAGTGAAAGTGTTACGTGTGGAGTTGGCACAGGATAGAAAAGTGGACTTAGGCCGAAAAGGAGAGTAGGTTCTCAATGCTGCCTCTCTCGTACTGGCAGAGCGGGTAACTGTATTGTATATGTTCTGATGGTACCAGGCCTTTAAGTGTAAACTTCTATAGAACCTAAAGAAGTCCACCTTGGTGTCAAAGTCTCTACCTGCAAAAGTAGGAGCGAAAGAAAGGCCTTTAGACAGTACAGAGATACAGTCATCTGGGAGGGGGAGATCTGAGATGTTAATCACTACCGATGTTGGGTTTGGCTCCTGGCAGGCGCGCAGATTGGCTGGGGCAAGGGGGGGCACTGCCCCCCCTGGTGGCCAGATGCGCAAACTGTCTGCAACGCGTCCAAAACATGTCTTCTAGAGACTGGGTTGCGGCCGGATCAGAGAAATGCACTGAACGGCTCCTGCTTGCGTGAGAATTGATTGTGCTGATTCCTCATCCAGTTATGGGTGGATGGAAAACTTTCAACTGAATGTTCACATTGTTCTGATAATTGTAGGCTATAGCAACATAAGAGTGGCAGCTCTGACAGCCCAAACATGAGCTAATCCCATAGCTGTAGGCCTACCATTGCTAGCCATGAACGAACTGTTGGATACTGCATATCTGTGCAACGTATCCATTGTCCAGTTGTCAAATCGATTATGTACGCACTATTATTCTTTTGGTGATTATTCTTTGATATAAATGCAGATAGGCTACATGTGAAGAGGCAATTGCTGGATTCTAATACGCTGTTTATAATGACACATCCCGACATTGAAGCATGAAAGGCGTAGCATACATTCCGTTTTAGTTTTTGGAAGAATTTATTGGAAAATATTGTTTGAAGTAGGCGTAGGCTATATTGAAACAAATTCCAAATTTTTGTGCTAATGGACGCGCAGCGGAGGCGCAGTTGAACGAAACTTGGATATTGGAAATAATAAGCACTATGTTTTTAAATGTTGTGGGTCAATCATGCAGCTGTAACAGAATATGCGCATTCCAATGTCCGTGCAGGGCTCGTATTTATACCACTATAATCCCTATTTGATGGGGGGGGGGGCTGGGACTGACTGCCCCCCCTGATCAAAAAGTCAAACTGCGCGTATGGCTCCTGGTGGTCAGATGTTGAGTGTAACGCCCGTCGCTTACCCCAACGCGTTTTCCTCTTCCTCTCTGGTGGGACTGGTAGCGTGGCCTGGGACAGAAATCCCTAAAATCATGTGTGTCATGTGTCGCACATTACACATTATTTGCTGATCCCTCACAGACTCTCCTCAGCACCTCTGGAGGAGACCTGTGGTACTACAGCTGCAGTGACAGCAGGCCCTCTCACCTGTGGGCGGGGCCTCATTCACATAACTTCCTCCCTTTGTTCTCAGCTCTTGTCCAGCACACCTTGAGAAAGGCTTCATGCCGAAACATGTTGGTGTTTTTAATGTTCATACAGCCCAATGAAATAAAGGATGTTTACTACTTTATCTAATCCACCCTGAGTGCCTGGATTTGTCCTTTTTCAAGTCTCCATTCCCCTCCATGAGCACCGGTGGTTAGAGGGACACCAGCAGGACTGCAGTCACCGTTTAAATAAAGTTTGATTTGTTTAGATGGGCTTAGTAGCATTTAGACTATATAAGTACTGTAGGCTAAATTATGGGAGCTTGTTCAAGTCCTAATGTTTGGAAACCATAGATGTCAGAGTGCACACAGTACATATCCTAAGGATGTGGACCAAACACTCAGAAGTAGAACAGTGCTGTATCCTGTTGAGGTGCGGCCCAGGTAGAAATCACCTGAAGACCTCACTTCATGTTCCATGAACACACTCTCTCTCTCTCTCTCTCTCTCTCTACCCCACATGTAATCAACTATATTTCAGGTCAATTGGATTTTTATCAAAGGTCTCTCAGTGCAAGGAGAGATATTAGACCGTTTTATTGTTTGAATAGACTGGTCTAGTCTGGTCATATCATGTATACAGTACCTCGGCATGCACATGCAGACACACTAACTCCCCACAAACATTTAGTCATTTAGCCACACACCTCCAGAAGAAAGTGACATTAAATTATTTGATGTGGTTGGAAGAGACTAAGACACAAACTCAGATGAGTGTAAATACTTTAGATTGTTTGTATTGTATTACATTGTATTGTAGTGTACTTACTGTAGGCTTATTTTATTTTACTGTGCAGTGTAAATGTGTGGTTTTGTCCTCTGTAAGCAGGGCTTCATGAGAAAGAGACCAGTGGCCAGAATTTGCTGATGCTTCAATGTTTGCATTAAGCAGACTCAAATAGTACTGTCAAATAGTAAGTATTTTGCTTGCTCTAAGTGTTAATTCAGAAATAACCGAATTATAGGGCAAAGGGGTATCATTCCCTGGCCAAAATGTCACTGGGTTACTGGTATATGAAAGCTTATTCTTTGTGGAGGAAGGAGAGCATCAGTAGATAATGTATATTTATTCAAGATTTTATTGTCATTGTAACATTGCTGGTACAACAAAATTAAAACTCACACCTAACGGGGCTCCAATAATAAAATAGAAAAGTAGATAAATAATCAAATAGAAATATATGTAAAAGTACACTAACACATACACACTCACACCATTACAGTATAAATACTGTAGCTAAATATTTACACATTGCACATTGCACAGGTAGATAGTTATTGCACTTGTGTGTTCCACAGTGGATATTGCACTGGGTGTTCAGTATATTGGGTGTTCAGTATATTGGGTGTACAGTATATTGGGTGTTCAGTATATTGGGTGTTCAGTATATTGGGTGTTCAGTATATTGCACGTATGTAGTAGCAGCATGTTTCTTTGTTCTTATGTTTCTTAGAATCTAAGGCAATGCAATGTTGATAGTCGGAGAACATACGTTTTGGTATTGTACAGATAAATTTTTGGATTTTATTGGTTATTGTGAGTAGTCAAGTGGATTATACAGATTATATTGTAGTGAGAATGTCTGAAGGATCACACTTACTTGAAACAGAATGTATGTGTCAGTTTAATTTTCATGGGTGAGACTTGGATGGCAGACTCTCTACCAGCAACGCGGCACAGACAAGCAACCTAAGGGCATGACTAACAAACAGACAAACAACAAGTATAACCTTCATTTATCTAGAGGAGCCCATTGAGACCAAGGTCTAATTTGCAATGGTGCCCTGGTTACAAAGCATTCATACAGTATTTCAAATTCATTAAACAATACAAAAACATTATAAATCAATACATTTTACACATTCAAACTGATAAACCTGCACAGACTTTGAATTCAAATTAATTTGCCCATTGAGACAACATCTAATTTGAAGATGTCTTGAAACACATTCCATGCTCTACTGTAGGAGCACAATAAAAGCAACCTTTCCCAGCTCTGTTTTGACTCAAGGGACCTCAGCTGTGTGGGGAGTAACATGTCACTGTCCATTGTACAATACGCAGTACAATATAGAAAGGGTACTTATTGTGTTTTGTGTTAATTTGTAAAAATTGCAACATTTCACTGTGACTGTACACTGTACATTAGCCTACATCTGAGGGAAAAAATTGAATCTTAAATCTTGAATCTAACTTGTGAAAATAAAATCTGAATCTGGGCAGAAATCCAAAAAGACTTCTCCCCACAAGAGTTGAGGGGCCCATATTACATGGAGTACTCTGCCCCTCTAAAGTCCTATAGATAAACTGAGGGGATAAACACTCACTTAAAAGGTATCATGATGGTTTCTTTCTTGTGAAATGTCTTCAAAGTGAATGAATAAGCTATTCCTTCATTTTTTTAGCAGGACATTTGGGGTTCTGTTAGTTCGCGAAGATACTGCGGTGAATCGAGAGCAGCAGTCGGATTTGGGGGAAGAACTAGACCTGGTCCAGGGCAATATCCTACAGATAACGCCCTGTTACTCTCAATGCAATTTACCTATGAATGCGCTTCCTCAGCCCGCTCGTCTGAGTGTACAGACAAAACCGTTTCGTTACTCACCAAAGTAAAAACATCATTGGAAAGATGAAAGCCTTTTCTCCAAGGTGGCTACAGTTTGTAGTCCCCCACCTTTCAAATAAAAGGCAAATTTGTACACTCAAATGTCTAATATCCACAACGCATCGACTGTCTTCTTCTACCGGCGATTCGGCGCTCTCCGCTTTGTTTAGCCTACTCACTGCTGCCGCCCATGTTGGAGATGATGCATTACATCTTAAATGGTGTTGAGAGACTCGTGTTGAGGTATCTGATTAGCGCGAGAACATTTACGCTGAGTTATTAACTATGGCAAACGATCTCTTCATAAAACATTTCGGGAAACATTTATTTATTTATTTTTACACCGTTTAAGATGTAATGCATCATCCCTGACCCCAACATGGGTGGCACCTCCAGATTTACAAATTAAGCACTGGGTGTCGTGTGTGGAGTGAGTTTAGAGGGGTGAGGTACTGTAGCTAGCTGGAACAGTAGCTAACTAGTAAGAATAGTAAGAACGCTATCTAGCTAGTATGAATGGTAGCTAGTAGCTAGCTAGCTAGTCAGAACGATAGCTAAATATCTACATTTGCACCGTAAGAATGCTAGCAAAATATCTACATCGTTTTTGCACTCTAAATTTGCACCTGCATGATCATGTTGGTTGTGTGTAAATGTTCACAAATAAATACCCTTTTTGAATCTCGCACCATTCAGAACCCAACTAATCCCCAACTCTGATTTGAAATGTGTTATAGTTACAAGAATATCCATAGTTTTAACAATGATATGATTTTTTTTAAAATTAATTTTCGTAAATTTCACACACGGATACAAGCGGCCGAAATGAGTTTTCTCCGGAGGGTGGCTGGGGTCTCCCTGAGAGATCGGGTGAGAAGTTCAGTCATCCGGGAGAGACTCGGAGTAGAGCCGCTGCTCCTTTGCGTCGAAAGGAGCCAGTTGAGGTGGTTCGGGCATCTAGTGAGGATGCCTCCTGGGCGCCTCCCTAGGGAAAGGGATGTCTGGGGCCCCCTGCTGGAGCTGCTGCCTCCGCGACCCGACCCCGGATAAGCGGATGAAGATGGATGGATGGATGGAAATTTCGCACACATCATCTATGCTGTTCCAACACTGGAGAAAGGTCTGGCTGTATCATTACCATTCGGGACGGACTCTGTATTGCTTTCAACCAATCACAATCGTCCTGGGTGGAGCGGTTGCTAGATTGTTGTTGTTTCACAGAGTGAAGGGGTAACACGCAGTTAGCAGAAGGGGAGGAGACTGGATTGAATCTGGCTGGGAGAATCTCCATCGTCACTGATTGGGCAGTTATTCTGTTTTCTATACTTCTTTTGTTGTATAATTTCAATTCAATAGAGACCAGGGCCCCGTACTACGAAGCTCGTTCAACATATCCAGGATAACTTTTCGCTAGCTCGCTCGAGTAAACCGGAAAACCGCAATACTATGATGGTGGCTATCAACTCGTTAAGTCGACCCAGCTGGTCCAATCTAGTTGAGCGCGTTCACGGTAAAAGGGGAGGTATTTGCTCAAAATAACCAATCGCATACTTTAGTATGCGATCCTTAGTATGGATATTCAGACACGGCCATGGACAAGGCAAACAATACTTTGAGTTAGCCTAGGTTTAATGTATATATTCTTGTAAATATTCATGCATTTCAGTTTTTAACTGCCGTATGAGTGTCAAATAAATTAATAAAAACTTGAAAAACGTAATAAACAAGTTCCGTCCACCGTATTTTACACAAGAGGAGCAATAATATAGAAATATGAACTATAGGCGCAACACAGTCGCTACTGCCAAAGGAAAGCTGGAAAAATACTGCCTACATTTTATCATAATCCTCCACATGAACATGAGTAGGCTAGATCATTGGGCTATGCCTATTCTTATGGCATTTAAAGCAATTGTAGCCTATATCAATATATCTTATTCTTTCAGCTGCAACCCCTAGACTGGCAGGGGACGCTTAAATAAAGCGTAAATGTAGGCTACTGTATATGTAGTATACAGTAGACAATGTGAAGTTTCTATACAAGAGGAACTAGAGATAAAACAGGCTATTAAAATGTAAAAAGTGAAGCTTGAGGTGGAGAAGTCGGCTCTAAGCCTACGGGGAAAAAGTAGCCTATTTCAGTAGGCCTATAACGTCATTGATTCTCATATCATTTTTCATATGATATCGGGGAAAGCCAAAGAGGGTTTTGTCGCTTTGTAAAAAGTCTTCTTAAAAACCTCTCAATGTTCGCGCACTGCGGATTATTTTTTTAATTCGCACACTGAAGTTCCATATAGAATCTTAACGTCCTTATGCCTTTTTCAAAGTGAATTGATCGGTCAGCGGGCAGTGCTTCATACGTTTTGATCCATAATCTGGAACTTAACCTGCCCTGGAGCAGGTTAGCTCGGCAGCATAAGTTACCGTGGCGATATAGCACGGTGAAAAGTGAACCACCTTTGTGGTACGGATAAACCAGGCTTGAACCTGAAGTTATCGCGCTAACCCCATAATCCTGTTTCGTAGTACAGGGCCCAGGGGCTACAGTGAGACATTTGGCCACTTGGTATATTTCTGTCATTTGCACCATGTCTATACTTTTAAGGAACATTTGAGCTATTCATACTATATACCCTCTGAGACACATCTTAAAATCACTCAATCCACAACACTGTTTAAACAATTAAAGTTTGATTTGATTAGATGGGCTCAGTAGCATTTAGACTATATAAGTACTGTAGGCTAAATATTGTGAGCTTGTTCTAGTCCTAATGTTTGGAGACCATAGATGTCAGAGTGCACACAGTACATATCCTAAGGATGTGGACCAAACACTCATTAGTAGAACAGTGCTGCATCCTGTTGAGGTGTGGCCCAGGTAGAAATCACCTGAGGACCTTGCTTTATGGGTCTTTTGAGGTCTGTTTACCGTTAACCTGAAACATAGAGACCATAATTTCACTGATTGTTCCAGTATTGAGCTAGCTGCAGTTTTTCTGCAGCTCTCACTGAGATACAATGGAAGTCAATGGGGCACCCATAAATGCATTGGGGAAAACTATGATAAATGTGCTTTTCCGAGACAGGAAGCACAGGGTGTTATCTTACCAGTCTCAGTATGCTCTCCTGTGAAATGTATCCCAATCTGAATATTTGTAGGTGTTTGTCATGACTTGCACATAGTCCTCCGTGGGAGCAGTGAAAACAAGCGCCAGGGGAAGGCCTACATCCAAGCCATGCCAAACATGTAAAAATATTTGGTTTGCAAAACATTTAACAGGAGAACATACTGAGACTGGTATAATTACACCACAAACATCTGAGCAACCTGACCTTCTGAGTCTGTGAGAAGATGAAGGAGGTGGTCAAGTTCACTCCTGTCATTCTGGACCCCAACATTGCTGACCCCTCTGTCTGATAAACTGACCAGAGTGGGACAGCATGGGCCAAGGCAGCAGCTCCTGGACCACCCAGAGAGGAACACCAAGTACCCTCCGGGCTCTGAGGGGTTCATCTCAGGGAAGCACAGCTGGGAGATGGAGGTGGGGGACCATCCAGGCTGAGAGATAAGTGTGTCCAGAGAGTCGTTGACAGGAAGGGGGAGTTAATTATATCCCCAAAGTATGGAGTCTGGTGTATATCGCTGTACTGTGGGAAGTACACCAATGTTTGGGTAAGACTCTCCCTCTGAAGAGAAGACCCCAGAGCATCAGAGTGGATCAGCTGGACTGTGACTACGACCCTAAATACATGACTCATATCTACACCTATAGAGACACCTTCACTGAAAAACTCTACCCATACTTTAATGTCGGAGATGCTGGTGATGCTAAACACCCTGATGTAAAGATCCTCCAATCAGAGTTGTCTGTGTCGATGATGTCATCCTAGTGCGGTGTATGTGTGTGTGTAGTTGTAGTCCCACTCCACTGAACTCAAGAGTGATTTGGTCTCATAAGAACTACATTGCTGTGATCATCAATCTGATTGTTGATGTTGATCTACTGTTTCTTAAACAGAATATTCAGGTGATAGATGGTGTTAGTTATACTGTTAATCACATATAATGCTGTTGGAGTTCAGCTCTCATGTTGGACCTGTTGCAATGGGTCACTGTCATAAAAGAAGAGATGCATTCTGGGAGTGGGGCCGGGTGCCCAGTGAGGGAGGGTGGGCTGCAGCAGACGCAGAGACACCCTGAAAACCACCTTGTTTTCTGTTATGTATTTAGTTATGTGGAGCAGCAGCGAAGAGTGGATTGTTTAGAGTGGTCATGTTCAACTGCCTGCAGCATGTTCAGGCTGCTGCCATCAAGTCTGACGGGAGTTTGACACCACGCTCTGCGCAGTCATTGACAATGTGGATGGCACATATACATACACCGCACCCACCTGGAATGCTGCACTGGTAGCACAATCTAAGTCAAGTGAGAGAAATGCTGGATCAACGTGGAGCTGGTGCGCGTTGAACCAGCAGTCTGGGTTGGCGAAGTCGGCCAAGCTGTAGGTTGGCGAGATGCCTGGGAACGCAGCTGTGGGTCTCGCATGGGGAGATCAGCTGGCCTGTGCTCCAACGTGGCATCCACAAGTCCACTGGCTAACTGGCACCTTGTTGCTCAAGAGTTGAGCACCATACACAATGGAAATGTTGAAATTGTTCCATCATACAAATACTTGGGTACCATCTTTGATGATCATCTGAAATTTGATGTGAACACTGAGACTATTGTGAGACGGGGGCAACAGAGAATCTATCTTCTCCACAAACTTAACTCCTTCTCTGTCAAACCTGTTATCCTGTGTCGTTTTGGTATTGTAAAAATCTGCTCCAAGATAATTGGAGTGAAACAAAGAGACCTAAATTCCTTCTGTAACCAACGAGTCCTCCGGAAGGCAGAAAGTATCCTAGCGTCTTCAGGTCACATCCTGGCAGGTGAATTGTCCCTGCTGCCATCAGGGCGCTGCTATGCCTCGCCTGCTTGTAGAACAAACTGCTATAGCAAGTCCTTTATCCCTTCTGCAGTCAGACTGTTAAACTCTCTCTAGGAGCTATCGATGGATGAATTGTTGTATTATTATTATATATATTTTTATTTTTTTTACCATGATCAAGATGATTAATGATCTTCAGAGCTCCTGGAGTGGGTTGCACCAACTGGTCTTAACTTAAGACGGTCGTAACTGCTAAACAGGTCGTAGTCAAGACCATTTTTTAGAATGGACGTAAGCCTGTTGCACCAATCAAAGTAAATGCCCTGTCATTAATAATGCGGTGGATCAGACGAGCCATTGCACTAAACCTATACCGTTATCATATTAAAATTATTTAAATAATAGGCTAAGTGTCACTATTTACATCTGCAAATACCTGTAGTAGCCTAACTGTCAGCGTTACTATGGAAATGTGATCATAAACGTTCTAAGCTTAGACTTAAGCCTGCTCTTGGGTAGGTCATAATGAAAATTTAGCTTACGACCAGCTGGTGCAACCCACTCCTGGTGTACAGTAGGCTACTTGTTGTTGATTGTGTACTGTGTGATGTTTTTATGTTTTCTGTGCAACAAGCTGCTCTAAATCAATTGCCCCTAGCGGGACTAATAAAGTTGTTTGATTGAATTGAAGTGTCAGGGGCAGCATCTCGCCTGGCAGTTACCAGAGGTGCCGCTCCAGCAGCTTGATGGCTGATGCTGCAAAGCCCTCATCAACAGACTTGTGCGTGTACAGGTGGTGGTAGAGTGTGAGGTGCATGCATGTCTTCGGCCGTGTCGCAGGTCAGCCACCACGTTGCATAGATGTGTATAATGAAGTTGGCCTGAATCTTCAGCACCTGTTGCCGTGTGTTGATGGCGCCCTGGGGAAGTAATGCGATGTGCTGCTGCATCAAAGCCAGCTTGAGAGTGTAGAGCAGCCATCCATTGCACCTTGTCTCCCGGCCATTAGAAGGTCACTGGAGTCTGCGCTGCATCCAGACACAGCTACACGGGCCGACGGTAGTCGCCTCGCTTGTTGTCGAGCACTCCTGCAGCGCACACGGAGAGTGAAACTTGCCCCAGGAACGTTGGTTCGGCATCGCCAGGAATGTAACGAGACAATGGGCCGCTGTACTCGTGCGGCAACCAGGTTCCAGTCAAGGTTAACCTCTGGCGAGCGTGACGTCTCCACCTTGAGATCAGTGAATATGTGGCTGAGGAGAACCTTGCCGATATGGTGCCACTGGCACCCAGACCAGAGCAGCGATCGACCCAGTGTGAGCTGGATGGCAACCCAGATGGCCGGTGTTTTAGGCGGTGGCGTCAAATCGCCATGTTGACAACCTTGGTCGGCGCGGCGCCACTCCTGCAGCAGCTTGCACGTCAGCCGGGCAACGATGGTTACCACGCGCCTCGTCAGTCCTGTCCGTCAGCCTGCCGCATCGGCGTGATCTTCAGCCGCGTAGCCAGTGACGCGAGACTGGGCCGGGCGAGGATTTGGACTGGAATGAAGGCTGTGGCGCCGTGTCTCCCTACGCTGGCAGGATGCTGTGTTCTCAGCCGGTGGAGTCTCTATCCTCCATCACTTTGGCTCTCCAACACCGCCATGCTGGACGTCCGGGTCATATCCTGCTGTCCCTTGGTAAAGCATGCGTGCCCGGCTGATGCCCTAGCTCCACACTCCCAACGCCGGGGCTTCACCTTGGATTGCAGGTTGGCATCGAGCACATGTGGCTGCTCTGCCACCCTTCATGCTGGCCAGGAAAGCAACGTCCTCCCGATGGCAGGTCAGCTGCTCAGCGCTGGGCGCCCACAGCGGGAATGTTGCGTCTAGACTGCGCTCCGTTGCGTCCAACTGTCGAGCTGAGGCCTCACTGGAGCGCTGGCCTATGGAGCGTGCTGCAGCGTGTGGTTATCATCGACAGGCGCCACCATCTTGTCCTGGGTGGGATTCGAACCCTGGTCGTGGGACAAACACATGGACGGATCATCATGAGCACAGGCCCTGGATACACATTCGCCATGGGCCCTTACATGTGCAAATAGTAGCCTACACACAGTGGCGGAACAAGTTAGACCCATTAGACCTAGCTTACCTTCGTTACATTGCACACATTAACAACAGACTTCAAATGAGCCACAGTAAATAGTGTGTTGCTCGAAAAAGAGCTCTTTGAGGTCAAGCTTCTTTTACCTGGTTAAATAAAGGTCAAATAAATGCCTGCATGCTAACTGTGGGCTTTATGAGCCTTAATTGCTACATTTTTCTCACAAGTTATATAGAACTTGTTAGAATAAGTTATCTAAACGCTATTTAGACCATTTTGATTTATCTAATCAGTCTTATTTAATGTTTCTTGATTGGTTAAACGGACAAGGGAATCAAATAGCGCCATGTGTCAGCCTGCACACAGCACAAATCAAAAGCAACAGCAGCATCCCAGAGTTCAGCACTACTCATGTATCAATAGCAATGTTTAGGAAAAGTCACCTATCGCTAACAGGTATGGCACGGCAGCAAGTTAAACAGGCATGCTCACCACTATTGGAACGGTACTGCGCAAAGACATCCACATTGCGCCCAATGTCTAACTTCTTCGCCCAGCCATTTTCAAATGGCCAATCCAGTTTTTAATTAGTTTTAGTTTGCAGATTGGGCGCTCGGCAGTCACAATGCCATGGGTAGAGTGAGAGATAAAAGAATGGCCGAAACCTCCTGCCCAAACCTCCACCCGTTCATCCTTTCACTCCAACCTTTTTATCCCTTAACTAAATTCCACAAGAAATATGCTATAAATAAACTTGCCTTGGCCCACACGGGACATTTTTAGAGATTACTGTCTATGCTGAGCGAAACTACATTTTGGAACTGATGTGTCCAGGCGACAAGACCTATCTTAATTTATCAGACATTATTTCATGTCATTTCAATTCATAGCTATTTCAGTGTCATGACTAGCTTCTGTCCTACCAGTCCTGAACAGAAACAAGCCAGCCACGCACATAAGCCAGGCTGGACCTGGGGCCTCATTTATCATTGAGGTACGCCTTCTTTTACACGGTCTTTTTCGCGATTTCAGGCGTACGCCATTTTCCCCCCCCACATTGCGATTTATCAAGCCGAAAGGGCGGAAATTTAGTCGCCTTTCTCCGCGCTTTTGTACGACACCTCTCAAGTTGTCGTACCGATTTACACGGTGTTCTACGCCCTTTTTGAACACAGGGGGAACTGGCGACGCAGGTGGTGCGTCGGTGAATTACTATGTTTGACGGAGAGAATAAGAGCGACAGTTCATGAACGCACAATCATGTAGGCTAATAGCCCAATTCAGCACAAACATATATCGCAATGCAAGATTAGACGTGTCCTCTAACCGGCTCATTCATGGTCCGATATGGATTTGTTCCCCAAACTGAACCTATGCGCTGTCCCAAACCTTTCCGCGCTATATGTCACACACCTAATGCAGGCACTCCATCAAACGGCAATAATTGACCAATTAGATTGTCAGTAATATGTGATCATGTGGACCTGTTTGCTGTTTGGTAAGCATATAAATGACAGTCCTCCTGTGCGTAATGCGAGCCTAAATGAATCCGGCGCTACTCGGCCTACTGGCCGAGATAGAACTCCAAAGAGGTGACGGCGATGGCGACTGCACCCACATAAGGGCACCATCAGTGAATGAATACGTCTATGTGAATCGCTAAAATGTGCACACTATAAATACCCAAATCATATGTGACATGCTCATCACAAGTGTAGTGGCACGGTGGCCTGGCTCCACGCATGACTCATTCATCCTGGCGCACAGCAGGGTAGGGGCTAGACTGGAGGCAGGCGCTGCGCGTGACGGCTGGCTTGTTGGTGAGTGCATAGCCAAGATACATATTCTTTGTCTTATTTACTTTAATCTTTATTAGCATTTTCCATCCATACAACGACAATACAATAAAACATAAAAACTTACAATAACAGCTTATGGGTACTTCCATCCATGCAGCTTTTTTTTCTTACTCAAATATGACAATTTTAATATTAGTGGTATCATCACACTTCCTTCTATAATCCATCCATTTTTCCCATCTCCCTTCAAACTTTCCTTCCTGCATCCTCAATGCATAAATAAATCTCATAAATCTCCTCCACAACACCCACCACTGCTCCTTGGTTGGGGGTTCCACCTTATACCAAGCCCTCATTATTGTCTTTTTACTAGCAACCAATAGTACTTTCACTAGGTATCTGTCCCCTCCTTGTACATCATTCTGTTATGTTTGCCAAGATGTATATTCAAAGCTGATAAGAATGAGAACCAGTCAAGACCCCACCACAAAATGAGGACCCAAGCCCTCAGCCCCCTCCCCGTCATGAGGTTTACCAGCGGGGCCAAAGGGCCCACACTGAGGTCATGCGCCAGCTATGAAGACACAAACAAGTAAGGTTCACATTTCTACCATTTTATTGTCTGTTGGTGGGTGACTGTGTGAGGTGTGTGAGTGCGTTTGTGAGTGAATGTGTGAGGTCCGTGAGTGTGGTAGTGAGTGACTGTGTGAGGTCCTTGAGTGTGGTAGTGAGTGACTGTGTGAGGTCCGTGAGTGTGGTAGTGAGTGACAGTGTGAGGTCCGTGACAGCATGTGTGAGGGAATGAAGTGCAGTGAGGATGTCCTGTTGGCTCTGGTGGTGTAGTGTGGTGACCTCCACTAACTGCTGAACAACTGCCCCACAACTGCCCCAATCCCTTCTGCCATTTCCCTCTGGGCCTCTAGGGTCATGAGCCTCCAGCACAGCGTCTGATAGGAAGCCCAGCCCTCAGGGACCCTTGAGGCAGGGACGCTGGCAGCCGGAGGTGGAGGCGTGGGCGGTGGAGACGGAGGCGCTGGAGATGGCACTGGAGGTGGAGGCCGGTGCGCTGGAGGTGGAGGCACTGGAGGTCGTGGCACTGGATGTAGAGGCTGCAACCGGCGGGGGCACGACCGTCAGGTCAAGGACCACTGCAGACTCCCCCTCCTCTGAGTCCCACCCCACGTCAGAGTCTGGAGAAACAATTTCAGTCATTTTCTTTGAGTTTGTCTGTTAACTTGATTATGCATTAAACATTTTATTGTGTAGCCATATTCAATTGATATGTTTTTCTGTTGGCAGCCTAATAAATGCTTAAGTGTGATTTACCGGGTGATGTAGATGAGAGTCTTAATAATGTGGTCTAACATTATGAAGTGGTCATCTGTGTTATCGTTCCCTGTTTTTGGTCCTGAATCAATCATAGCCTATCACAGAATGTGTGGAATATTTGCTTTCCTCACAGCCACATAATACAGAATGTCCGTGTAGCCTACGCCACATACAGGATGCACGAAACGTACAGTAGGCTACCTAAACTGTAGGAGCGATCAGACAAATGTAGGCTCGTACAAATAGCTTACCTTCCGAAGATGATTTTCTTTCCTCGCGTGGACCTCACCAACAAGCACATGCACCTCCGTCTCCGAAAAGTTTCTCTTCTTTCGTCTGTCCTAATGCTCCACGCTATATTATGTCGGTTCCTTCCGGGGTATCCACGTTGTGCCCTGTCATAGTTTTGACCATATATGGTTGAATTTGGGCGTGGAGAGGGCGGAACACGGGGCGCGTGCGCGTAGCTCTCTTCTCCGCCAGTCTCGGATTTCGGAGCGTACGACATTTTTGATAGATCCGAAAAGCGTGTAAATATTCTCGTCGTACGCTACATTTCGCATTTTCCGCGTTTTCGTCGTACGCCCTCTTTTACACCAGAATTTACATGCTCTTTGATAAATGAGGCCCCTGGCCTGGTTGGGCAGAAGGTTGATGAGCAGCATGTATTACCTGACATACATTTGGAGGTGATTAATTCACTCCTACTGTACATGTGCTGAATAATACATTCTCAACCACCCCGGCCTGCAGAACTGGTTCATTTACAAAACATTCAAACAATGTCATAGTCATATATTATTATTATTATTATTATTATTGTTGTTGTTGCTGTTGTTGTTGTTAGTAGTAGTAGTAGTATTAAAAGCCAAGGGCCCTTATTGTCTCCCGGGCCCTGGGCACGTGCCCCTTTTGCCCATGTGGGACAGTAATCTGTGTATGGACAGTAAAACAGCGTTTTACGGACAGTATTTATACTGGGGGAGTGAGTTTAACAAACACCTCTCTATCTACTCAGGATTCATGAGGACTCTGTTTCACTCGTGTGCACTATGGTATGTGGTCATAGCAGGCTATGCTGGTGGGGCGGCTGTAGCTCAGTTGGTAGAGCGGGTCGTTCAATGATCGAAGGGTCAGCGGTTCGAATCCCAGCTTTGATTCCACTTCCACATGTCAAAGTGTCCTTGAGAAAAACAACACCTAACCCCAAATTGCTCCCAATGAGCAGCTTAGCACCTTCCACATGTCGAGGTTTCCTTGAGAAACACAACACCTAACCCCAAATTGCTCCCAATGAGCAGCTTAGCACCTTGCATGGCAGCTGCTGTGAATGAGAAGCCATTGTGAAGCGCTTTGAGTGCCGCTAAGGTGGAAAAGAGCTATATAGCCTACTGTAAGTGCAGTCCATTTACGTTATGACTCTTGATTTTATTTTGTAGGCTATACTGTTATGTTTTTCTCCTGATGTAACTGTTCTGGAAGTAAGTGTGTGTGTGTGTGTGTGTGTGTGTGTGTCACATGTCATTGTCAGTCAACTCTTTTCTCATAATTTCCTGGTAAACGTGTGAGCTCCAGTAAACCAGCGCTCAAAGCTGCCCGGCGGTTTGACCAGAGGGCTCAATCATGTGACATGACTGATGGTCACTTTCACAGCAGCTGCTCAGTGTCAGACCAGCCCACTCAGGTCAGCGGGGGAGTTGCTCAGTGTCAGACCAGCCCACTCAGGCCAGTGGGGGAGTTGCTCAGTGTCAGACCAGCCCACTCAGGCCAGCGGGGGAGTTCCTCAGTGTCAGACCAGCCCACTCAGGCCAGCGGTGGAATTGCTCAGTGTCAGACCAGCCCACTCAGACCAGCGGGGGAGTTGCTCAGTGTCAGACCAGCCCACTCAGGCCAGCGGGGGAATTGCTCAGTGTCAGACCAGCCCACTCAGGCCTGCGGGGGAATTGCTCAGTGTCAGACCAGCCTACTCCGGCCAGTGGGGAATTGCTCAGTGTCAGACCAGCCCACTCAGGCCAGCGGGGGAGTTGCTCAGTGTCAGACCAGCCCACTCAGTCCAGCGGGGGAGTTGCTCAGTGTCAGACCAGCCCACTCAGGCCAGCGGGGGAATTGCCATATTGTAAAGTCGTAATTTTGCCAGGTGATGTTTGCATGACAAGTTACGTTGCAAGTATTGATGACTTTTATGATTTAAATAGTCGTCAACACTATGGTATGTGGCCATAGTAGGCTACATTATGATTTTATTTTGTAGGCTATACTGTTATGTTTTTCAACCGCTGTAACACCCAAATTCCCTCCTCTGGAGATTAAAGTCATCTTTTACTTGGCTGAATAAAATCTGATTGGCTCCGCCCAGCGACCGCTGGTGGAGGGTATGTTTTCAGTAGAGATGGGATTTATGGCTCTTTGAAGGGAGCCGGATCCTTGAGGATCCGTTCCTTTCAAAGAGCCGTTCAAAAGACTGGCTCATTTTTATATTATTTTTAAGAAGCCAGCCTTGGGGTGACCCATTTTATCTGGGAAATAATCACTGGGAGGAATGATAGGGTCATATTTGGATCAGAATCATTCAAACTTAGACCTACAATATATATTCTATTGGTGGGATATTCTGAAATAATGATTAGGCTATAATTTCATTTGGTAATGTGTGGACATTTGTGGTAAACATTCCACATTCCTAGACACGCACTACCTGTCTTTGAATGGCCTAGAGCTCCTTATTACCTTGAACAACAACACGTGCATGCGATATTTGCATAGCACCACACGTGTACTATACTTCTCTCCTCCTGCCTGTTCGCCAGTGAAGTAGTAGGGAGGAGCTTGAGTGAAACCAGGCCAGGTCATTCATTCATTATTACCATGGATCGGTATTGGGATTGATCAAGGGCGAATGTGAAATAGCAACCACAAACTCAGCGGGTTATCCGAGATGCGGTAGCAGCGGCCAAAGCTCCTGCTAGCGGGGAGTGAAGCTTTTCAACTCGCCTGTCACTGGCTCCCTGGAGGAATTTAGCCTGGCTGCAATAACGTTATCGCGAACGGAATGAATACTATCTACTAGCAAACAAAACATGTTCAGCTATAATTAACCTGTTAAAACTAAGATGCCTGGATAAAAAATAATGTCTCCAATGGATATATTTGACAAAAACAGGTTTTAATATGCAAGCCGGTTTTCATTTCATTGCATTTTACATAAACGTGAACTTGTTCGTGGACGCGCGTAGGACAGAAAAGCACAACTGCGCAAGTACAAAAGTCACCGGAAATAGCCAAATGACTACAAATTTAGCCAAGATCGCGCGGTTCAATAGGGCTTCACTTTAGATTTCGAATCCTGGGGCCTTGCACTGTTCCCTGCAAATCAAGGTGAATTGTGGGTAATAAATAGTGGACTATATAGGGAACGAAAATTCCGTGGAGAATTCGGACACTACAAACAAAATGGCTGACGCCCTATATAGTGCACTTTATGGTGAATAGGGAGCGATTCCGAACACAGCTTAGGATTCCCTCTTCTTGGTGTGTCGGCTTACAGCCAACACACAAAAAGAACGGCTCCCACAACTGCGAATCGGTTCCCATCGTTCGTTTTAAAGAGCCGTTCAAAAGAATCGGATCGTTCACGAACGTCACATCACAAATTTTCAGTTGTGTGTGTTATTTCGTTTAGTTCGTTTGTTCGGTCACATAGCAGGATTATACATTATACATATTATAAACCAGAGTGGTTTTCATGAAACTCGGTGGAGGGGTGTAGCATGGGCCAAGTTAGAACACATTAAATGTTGGTGCGGATCAGAATCACTGAGTGGATACATGAATTAAAAGAAAACATTTGCCATACTTGGACCGGCTTCCTTCCCTTTATATTTACTTCTCCTGGCAGGTTTACTATACTGCCGGTGGCCGAGCGGTAATGTATCACTTTAGCAATGCGTTGATCCGATCCAGGTTCGGTTCCTGGGTTTGGCTTTTGATATCAACTTTTTTTTTTGCTGTTTACTCCCAATATTGTCTTATGTTTCTATAAATGTCATGCCTGTGGTATAAGCCTACATATAAATCTTAAGCTACCTGCACACCTGGGCTGAGGTTTTGCCCCTTGAGCTTAGGATTCCCTCTTCTTGGTGTGTCGGCTTACAGCCAACACACAAAAAGAACGGCTCCCACAACTGCGAATCGGTTCCCATCGTTCGTTTTAAAGAGCCGTTCAAAAGAATCGGATCGTTCACGAACGTCACATCACAAATTTTCAGTTGTGTGTGTTATTTCGTTTAGTTCGTTTGTTCGGTCACATAGCAGGATTATACATTATACATATTATAAACCAGAGTGGTTTTCATGAAACTCGGTGGAGGGGTGTAGCATGGGCCAAGTTAGAACACATTAAATGTTGGTGCGGATCAGAATCACTGAGTGGATACATGAATTAAAAGAAAACATTTGCCATACTTGGACCGGCTTCCTTCCCTTTATATTTACTTCTCCTGGCAGGTTTACTATACTGCCGGTGGCCGAGCGGTAATGTATCACTTTAGCAATGCGTTGATCCGATCCAGGTTCGGTTCCTGGGTTTGGCTTTTGATATCAACTTTTTTTTTTGCTGTTTACTCCCAATATTGTCTTATGTTTCTATAAATGTCATGCCTGTGGTATAAGCCTACATATAAATCTTAAGCTACCTGCACACCTGGGCTGAGGTTTTGCCCCTTGAGTGTCAGGTTTCACTAACTATGTGTTCTTTTTCATTTGAGTGTTGAAGCAAACGAAAACAACAGTATTATCTGTCACATAGCCCTCCCAGAGGCATGGCCACTGGACTAGTGCCCCTCTACCCCTCCCAGAGACATGGACACTGGGCTAGTGCCCCTCTATCCCTCCCAGAGGCATGGACACTGGGGTAGTGCCCTTCTACCCCTCCCAGAGGCATGGACACTGGGCTAGTGCCCGTCTTTTTTACCCCCCAGATGAATGAACACTGGATTTAATTTTTGTACTGTATATAGTTTTGTAACTTTCTTTGTCTTCTGTTATTGTCTGTAATGACTGAAAAATTACACAAGTGCACAAGTATCTTCAGTTGTGTTCATACATGACCACCTCCAATAAAAACCACTATCAATTACACCACCAAAAAGCTTACTCTTCAAGTGTGCAATATTTATACTGAGAAGTGAGTTTAACCAATTCAACTCGATTACACCAACAAAATGCACTAATGGGCAGAGCGCTGTGCTCTCTGAGCACCCTTTCTAGTTCTGATTAATTTTAAACATATTTGAATGCAGTCGTCTTCCCACTTGGGTAGCTCACTGGCTATGATATTAGCCTACTTAATTGAAGGCAAATACAAAATGATGTCATCTGTTGGCATAGCCTAGCTCTACATATATTTGCCAATCACTCACTGGTGCCAACATAGTTGTTATGTTATATTTTGAACAGATTTCAGGCCATGGCCATCTTTTCATTTTCGTACCAGCTCCCCCCTCATTTGATGTTTTCCTAAGTAATTATGGTCCATTTAACAATTTCCTCCTCGCCGCTTCCCGCCGCGCTAAGTGTTCCCTACTAACACAGTACGTAAAGCTGACGGGACACATTGGTGGTAGTTTGGTAAATTTGCGACGGTACCAACAGCGGACCTAGCTGACACCTAGCTGACACTTGCCTTTTCAGTCGCAAAATAACCAAAATAACCGACCTCAAGGAGACTGTAAGGGAACGTAGCCGTCACTGCTGCTTAAATCCGTAACTACGATGTAATTAAATGACGTGACAATGCTGTTACATTACAGTCCCACCCTGACTTTATTGGAAATGTGTCACAGTGGGTCAGAACATTTGTAAATTACTTAAAATAAAGGTTTTAAAATAAAATTTTAAAATAAAAAGTCATACAGTTACAGAATTGTAATAATGAGGAGAAATCCTGCATGTCTGTTTTGTGTGTAATTTCTCATTTACAGTTAATATTAACACTAAAGATTTGCAGTCTAGGCCTAATAAAAATAATGATAAAAAATATGCCTATGAATAAAGTCCTAATTTTGCAACCTAAATGTGAGCAATGAACGCTGATCAGTGAACGTAAAACAAAGAATGCAAGGCATTGGGCTACTTTCTTAGGTGACACAATTGAAGAACTAGACAAACTAGTGCTGCGAGCAGCAGTGAGCGGGCCCTCGCACCCCACGCGGGTCGGGGTGTGGCGCCGTTAAAGGGTGTGCTATTTCGGTGTCCAGTACTGACAGAAGCTTCCTGTCACCAGTAGGTGGCGCTCTAAGCGTGACTCAATACCGACGCATAGATGTGTTCAGGACAGTACCTTGATGAAGCGTGAGAAATGTTGTGTAAATGGTACAAAGTATGTAGGAGTTATGAGGACTTCCTGTAAGCAGTAGGTGGCGCTGTAGGTATGACGCAATACTGACCTACAGATGTGTTCAAGATGCGACCTTCATCAAGCATGAGCAATTTGGAGTAAATCGGATAATGTATGTAGGAGTTATGAGTACTTCCTGTTTCACCAGTAGGTGGCGCTGTAAGTGTAACTCAATACCGACGCATAGATGTGTTCAGAAGGTGACCTTCATGAAGCATCAGCAATTTGGTGCAAATCGGATAATGTATGGAGGAGTTATGAGGACTACCTGTTTCACCAATAGGTGGCGCTATAAGTATGACGCAATACTGACACATAGATGTGTTCAGGACAGAACCGTCATGAAGCGTGAGATATATCGGACAAATCGGATAATGTATGGAGGAGTTATGAGGACTTCCTGTTTTACCAATAGGTGGCGCTATAAGTATGACGCAATACTGACACATAGATGTGTTCAGGACAGAACCTTCATGAAGCGTGAGATATATCGGACGAATTGGATAATGTATGGAGGAGTTATGAGGACTTCCTGTTTCAACAATAGGTGGCGCTATAAGTATGATGCAATACTGACACATAGATGTGTTCAGGACAGAACCGTCATGAAGCGTGAGATATATCGGACAAATTGGATAATGTATGGAGGAGTTATGAGGACTTCCTGTTTCACCAATAGGTGGCGCTATACGTATGACGCAATACTGACACATAGATGTGTTCAGGACAGAACCGTCATGAAGCGTGAGCTATATCGGACAAATTGGATAATGTATGGAGGAGTTATGAGGACTTCCTGTTTCACCAATAGGTGGCGCTATAAGTATGACGCAATACTGAAACATAGATGTGTTCAGGACAGAACCGTCATGAAGCGTGAGATATATCGGACAAATTGGATAATGTATGGAGGAGTTATGAGGACTTCCTGTTTCACCAATAGGTGGCGCTATAAGTATGATGCAAAACTGAAACATAGATGTGTTCAGGACAGAACCGTCATGAAGCGTGAGATATATCGGACAAATTGGATAATGTATGTAGGAGTTATGAGGACTTCGTGTTTTATGGCAAAATGTCAAACTTTGGCGGGGCGCCACGGCAAGGGTGTTTGGTGAAAACTCAATTTTTTTGATAACTTTTGATCACAAAGGTCTTAAGATGAAGCCGACCCGATATGAAGTTGATCGGATGAAATCTGTAGGAGGAGTTCGTCGAAGTACGAGGCATGGAAATGGTCAAAACAAGGACAAAATGGCACATTAAGAGCAAAATGGCGGACTTCCTGTTGCATGTTGGGTATAGTTCCAAGAGACATTTAGGTGTGGCTCGATGAAATACATATGCCCACCGAATTTCGTTCGCCTACATCAAACTGAAAGGTGGGGCTCGCCATTTTAAATTTTCCAGGGGGCGCTCTTGAGCCGTTTTGCCACGCCCATTTCCGTCACCCATGAATTATCAAATTTTTCACCAGGACTGACGTATCTGCAAAGTTTCATCCGTTTTCATCGATGTTTAGGCCGCCAAAAAGGCATTTGTTTTGGAAGAAGGAGAAGGTAGGAGAATAACTAGTGCTGCGAGCAGCAGTGAGCGGGCCCTCGCACCCCACGCGGGTCGGGGTGTGGCGCCGTTAAAGGGTGTGCTATTTCGGTGTCCAGTACTGACAGAAACTTCCTGTCACCAGTAGGTGGCGCTCTAAGCGTGACTCAATACCGACGCATAGATGTGTTCAGGACAGTACCTTGATGAAGCGTGAGAAATGTTGTGTAAATGGGACAAAGTATGTAGGAGTTATGAGGACTTCCTGTAAGCAGTAGGTGGCGCTGTAGGTGTGACTCAATACCGAAGCATAGTTGTGTTCAGGACGGTACCTTGATGAAGCGTGAGAAATGTTGAGTAAATCTGATAACGTATGTAGGAGTTATGAGGACTTCCTGTTTCACCAGTAGGTGGCGCTGTAAGTGTGACTCAATACCGACACATAGATGGGTTCAGAAGGCCACCTTCATGAAGCGTCAGCAATTTGGTGCAAATCGGATGATGTATGCAGGAGTTATGAGGACTTCTTGTTTCACCAATAGGTGGCGCTATACGTATGACGCAATACTGACACATAGATGTGTTCAGGACAGAACCGTCATGAAGCGTGAGCTATATCGGACAAATTGGATAATGTATGGAGGAGTTATGAGGACTTCCTGTTTCACCAATAGGTGGCGCTATAGGTATGACGCAATACTGAAACAGATGTGTTCAGGACAGAACCGTCATGAAGCGTGAGATATATCGGACAAATTGGATAATGTATGGAGGAGTTATAAGGACTTCCTGTTTCACCAATAGGTGGCGCTATAAGTATGACGCAATACTGACACATAGATGTGTTCAGGACAGAACCGTCATGAAGCGTGAGCTATATCGGACAAATTTGATAATGTATGGAGGAGTTATGAGGACTTCCTGTTTCACCAATAGGTGGCGCTATAAGTATGACGCAATACTGACACATAGATGTGTTCAGGACAGAACCGTCATGAAGCGTGAGATATATCGGACAAATTGGATAATGTATGGAGGAGTTATGAGGACTTCGTCTTTTATGGCGAAATGTCAAACTTTGGCGGGGCGCCACGGCAAGGGTGTTTGGTGAAAACTCAATTTTTTTGATAACTTTTGATCACAAAGGTCTTAAGATGAAGCTGACCCGATATGAAGTTGATCGGATGAAATCTGTAGGAGGAGTTCGTCGAAGTACGAGGCATGGAAATGGTCAAAACAAGGACAAAATGGCACATTAAGAGCAAAATGGCGGACTTCCTGTTGCATGTTGGGTATAGCTCCAAGAGACATTTTAGTGTGGCTCGATGAAATACATATGCCCACCGAATTTGGTTCGCCTACATCAAACTGAAAGGTGGGGCTCGCCATTTTAAACTTTCCAGGGGGCGCTCTTGAGCCGTTTTGCCACGCCCATTTCCGTCACCCATGAATTATCAAATTTTTCACCGGGACTGACGTATCTGCAAAGTTTCATCCGTTTTCATCGATGTTTAGGCCGCCAAAAAGGCATTTGTTTTGGAAGAAGAAGGAGAAGGTAGAATAACTAGTGCTGCGAGCAGCAGTGAGCGGGCCCTCGCACCCCACGCGTGTCGGGGTGCCGTGCCGTTAAAGGGTGTGCTATTTCGGTGTGCAGTACTGCGAGAAACTTCCTGTCACCAGTAGGTGGCGCTCTAAGCGTGACTCAATACCGATGCATAGATGTGTTCAGGACGGTACCTTGATGAAGCCTGAGAAATGTTGAGTAAATCTGATAATGTATGTAGGAGTTATGATGACTTCCTGCTTGACCTGTAGGCGGCGCTATAAGTATGACTCACTGCTGACGCACAGATGTGTTCAGGATGCGACCTTCATCAAGCTTGAGCAATTTGGAGTAAATCGGATAACGTATGTAGGAGTTATGAGTACTTCCTGTTTCACCAGTAGGTGGCGCTGTAAGTGTGACTCAATACCGAAGCATAGATGTGTTCAGAATGCGACCTTCATGAAGCATCAGCAATTTGGTGGAAATCGGATAATGTATGTAGGAGTTATGAGGATGTACTGTTTCACCAATAGGTGGCGCTATAAGTATGACGCAATACTGACACAGATGTGTTCAGGACAGAACTGTCATGAAGCGTGAGACATATCGGACAAATCGGATAATGTATGGAGAAGTTATGAGGACGTACTGTTTCACCAATAGGTGGCGCTATAAGTATGACGCAATACTGACACATAGATGTGTTCAGGACAGAACTGTCGTGAAGCGAGAGATATATCGGACAAATGGGATAATGTATGGAGGAGTTATGAGGACTTCCTGTTTCACCAATAGGTGGCGCTATAAGTATGACGCAATACTGAAACATAGATGTGTTCAGGACAGAACCGTCATGAAGCGTGAGATATATCGGACAAATTGGATAATGTATGGAGGAGTTATAAGGACTTCCTGTTTCACCAATAGGTGGCGCTATAAGTATGACGCAATACTGACACATAGATGTGTTCAGGACAGAACCGTCATGAAGCGTGAGCTATATCGGACAAATTTGATAATGTATGGAGGAGTTATGAGGACTTCCTGTTTCACCAATAGGTGGCGCTATAAGTATGACGCAATACTGACACATAGATGTGTTCAGGACAGAACCGTCATGAAGCGTGAGATATATCGGACAAATCGGATAATGTATGGAGAAGTTATGAGGACATCGTGTTTTATGGCGAAATGTCAAACTTTGGCGGGGCGCCACAGCAAGGGTGTTTGGTGAAAACTCAATTTTCTTGATAACTTTTGATCACAAAGGGCTTAAGATGAAGCTGACCGAGTATGAAGTTGATCGGATGAAATCTGTAGGAGGAGTTTGTTGAAGTACGAGGCATGGAAATGGTCAAAACAAGGACAAAATGGCACATTAAAAGCAAAAAGGCGGACTTCCTGTTGCATGTTGGGAATATATCCAAGAGACATTTTAGTGTGTCTCGATGAACTACATATGCCCACCGAATTTCGTTCGCCTACATCAAACTGAAAGGTGGGGCTCGCCATTTTAAATTTTCCAGGGGGCGCTCTTGAGCTGTTTTGCCACGCCCATTTCTGTCACCCATGAATTATCAAATTTTTTACCGAGACTGACATATCTGCAAAGTTTCATCCGTTTTCATCGATGTTAAGGCCGCCAAAAAGGCATTTGTTTGGGGAGAAGAAGGAGAAGGAGAAGGAGAAGAAGAAGAATAACTAGTGCTGCGAGCAGCAGTGAGCGGGCCCTCGCACCCCACGCGTGTCGGGGTGCCGCGCCGTTAAAGGCTGTGCTATTTCGGTGTGCAGTACTGAGAGAAACTTCCTGTAACCAGTAGGTGGCGCTCTAGGCGTGACTCAATACCGAAGCATAGATGTGTTCAGGACGGTACCTTGATGAAGCGTGAGAAATGTTGAGTAAATTGGATAACGTATGTAGGAGTTATGAGGACTTCCTGTTTCACCAGTAGGTGGCGCTGTAAGTGTGACTCAATACCGACACATAGATGGGTTCAGAAGGCCACCTTCATGAAGCGTCAGCAATTTGGTGCAAATCGGATGATGTATGCAGGAGTTATGAGGACTTCCTGTTTCACCAATAGGTGGCGCTATAAGTATGACGCAATACTGAAACATAGATCTGTTCAGGACAGAACCGTCATGAAGCGTGAGATATATCGGAAAAATTGGATAATGTAGGAGGAGTTAGGAGGACTTCCTGTTTCACCAATAGGTGGCGCTATAGGTATAACGCAATACTGAAACATAGATGTGTTCAGGACAGAACCGTCATGAAGCGTGAGATATATCGGACGAATTGGATAATGTATGTAGGAGTTATGAGGACTTCCTGTTTCACCAATAGGTGGCGCTATAAGTATGACGCAATACTGACACATAGATGTGTTCAGGACAGAACCTTCATGAAGCGTGAGATATATCGGACGAATTGGATAATGTATGGAGGAGTTATGAGGACTTCCTGTTTCACCAATAGGTGGCGCTATAAGTATGACGCAATACTGACACATAGATGTGTTCAGGACAGAACCTTCATGAAGCGTGAGATATATCGGACGAATTGGATAATGTATGTAGGAGTTATGAGGACTTCCTGTTTCACCAATAGGTGGCGCTATAAGTATGATGCAATACTGAAACATAGATGTGTACAGGACAGAACCCTCATGAAGCGTGAGATATATCGGACGAATTGGATAATGTATGTAGGAGTTATGAGGACTTCCTGTTTCACCAATAGGTGGCGCTATAAGTATGATGCAATACTGACACATAGATGTGTTCAGGACAGAACCGTCATGAAGCGTGAGATATATCGGACGAATCGGATAATGTATGGAGGAGTTATGAGGACTTCCTGTTTCACCAATAGGTGGCGCTATAAGTATGACGCAATACTGACACATAGTTGTGTTCAGGACAGAACCTTCATGAAGCGTGAAATATATCGGACGAATTGGATTATGTATGTAGGAGTTATGAGGACTTCCTGTTTCACCAATAGGTGGCGCTATAAGTATGATGCAATACTGAAACATAGATGTGTTCAGGACAGAACCTTCATGAAGCGTGAGATATATCGGACGAATTGGATAATGTATGTAGGAGTTATGAGGACTTCCTGTTTCACCAATAGGTGGCGCTATAAGTATGACGCAATACTGACACATAGATGTGTTCAGGACAGAACCTTCATGAAGCGTGAGATATATCGGACGAATTGGATAATGTATGTAGGAGTTATGAGGACTTCCTGTTTCACCAATAGGTGGCGCTATAAGTATGATGCAATACTGAAACATAGATGTGTACAGCACAGAACCGTCATGAAGCATGAGATATATCGGACAAATTGGATAATGTATGTAGGAGTTATGAGGACTTCGTGTTTTATGGCGAAATGTCAAACTTTGGCGGGGCGCCACGGCAAGGGTGTGTGGTGAAAACTCAATTTTTTTGATAACTTTTGATCACAAAGGTCTTAAGATGAAGCCGACCCGATATGAAGTTGATCGGATGAAATCTGTAGGAGGAGTTCGTTGAAGTACGAGGCATGGAAATGGTCAAAACAAGGACAAAATGGCACATTAAAAGCAAGATGGCGGACTTCCTGTTGCATGTTGGGTATAGCTCCAAGAGACATTTTAGTGTGTCTCGATGAACTACATATGCCCACCGAATTTCGTTCGACTACATCAAACTGAAAGGTGGGGCTCGCCATTTTAAATTTTCCAGGGGGCGCACTTGAGCCGTTTTGCCACGCCCATTTCCGTCACCCATGAATTATCAAATTTTTTACCGGGACTGACGTATGTGCAAAGTTTCATCCGTTTTCATCGATGTTAAGGCCGCCAAAAAGGCATTTGTTTGGGGAGAAGAAGAAGGAGAAGAAGGAGAAGGAGAATAATAATAATAACTAGTGCTGCGAGCAGCAGTGAGCGGGCCCTCGCACCCCACGCGGGTCGGGGTGTGGCGCCGTTAAAGGGTGTGCTATTTCGGTGTCCAGTACTGACAGAAACTTCCTGTCACCAGTAGGTGGCGCTCTAAGCGTGACTCAATACCAAAGCATAGATGTGTTCAGGACAGTACCTTGATGAAGCGTGAGAATTGTTGTGTAAATCGGACAAAGTATGTAGGAGTTATGAGGACTTCCTGTAAGCAGTAGGTGGCGCTGTAGGTATGACGCAATACTGACCTACAGATGTGTTCACGATGCGACCTTCATCAAGCATGAGCAATTTGGAGTAAATCGGATAATGTATGTAGGAGTTATGAGTACTTCCTGTTTCACCAGTAGGTGGCGCTGTAAGTGTAACTCAATACCGACGCATAGATGTGTTCAGAAGGTGACCTTCATGAAGCGTCAGCAATTTGGTGCAAATCGGATGATGTATGCAGGAGTTATGAGGACTTCCTGTTTCACCAATAGGTGGCGCTATAAGTATGACGCAATACTGACACATAGATGTGTTCAGGACAGAACCGTCATGAAGCGTGAGATAAATCGGACAAATCGGATAATGTATGGAGGAGTTATGAGGACTTCCTGTTTCACCAATAGGTGGCGCTATAAGTATGACGCAATACTGACACATAGATGTGTTCAGGACAGAACCGTCATGAAGCGTGAGATATATCGGACAAATCGGATAATGTATGGAGGAGTTATGAGGACTTCCTGTTTCACCAATAGGTGGCGCTATAAGTATGACGCAATACTGACACATAGATGTGTTCAGGACAGAACCGTCATGAAGCGTGAGATATATCGGACAAATCCGATAATGTATGGGGGAGTTATGAGGACTTCCTGTTTCACCAATAGGTGGCGCTATAAGTATGACGCAATACTGACCCATAGATGTGTTCAGGACACAACCGTCATGAAGCGTGAGATATATCGGACAAATCCGATAATGTATGGAGGAGTTATGAGGACTTCCTGTTTCACCAATAGGTGGCGCTATAAGTATGACGCAATACTGACCCATAGATGTGTTCAGGACAGAACCGTCATGAAGCGTGAGATATATCGGACAAATCGGATAATGTATGGAGGAGTTATGAGGACATCGTGTTTTATGGCGAAATGTCAAACTTTGGCGGGGCGCCGCGGCAAGGGTCTTTGGTGAAAACTCAATTTTTTTGATAACTTTTGATCACAAAGGTCTTAAGATGAAGCTGACCCGATATGAAGTTGATCGGATGAAATCTGTAGGAGGAGTTCGTCGAAGTACGAGGCATGGAAATGGTCAAAACAAGGACAAAATGGCACATTAAGAGCAAAATGGCGGACTTCCTGTTGCATGTTGGGTATAGCTCCAAGAGACATTTTAGTGTGTCTCGATGAAATACATGTGCCCTCCGAATTTCTTTCCCCTACATCCAACTGAAAGGTGGGGCTCGCCATTTTAAACTTTCCAGGGGGCGCTCTTGAGCCGTTTTGCCACGCCCATTTCCGTCACCAATGAAATATCCGATTTTCACCAGGACTGATGTATCTGCAAAGTTTCATCCGTTTTCATCGATGTTTAGGCCGCCAAAAAGGCATTTGTTTGGGGAGAAGAAGAAGGTAGAATAATAACTAGGGCTGCGAGCAGCATTGAGCGGGCCCTCGCACCCCACGTGTGTCGGGGTGCGGCGCCGTTAAAGGCTGTGCTATTTCGGTGTCCAGTACTGAGAGAAACTTCCTGTCACCAGTAGGTGGCGCTCTAAGCGTGAGTCAATACCGATGCATAGATGTGTTCAGGACAGTACCTTAATGAAGCATGAGAAATGTTGAGTAAATCCGATAATGTATGTAGGAGTTATGATGACTTCCTGCTTGACCTGTAGGCGGCGCTTTAAGTATGACTCAATACTGACCTACAGATGTGTTCAGGACGTGACCTTCATCAACCCAGAGCAATTTGGCGTAAATCGGATAACGTATGTAGGAGTTATGAGGACTTCCTGTTTCACCAGTAGGTGGCGCTGTAAGTGTGACTCAATACCGACACATAGATGGGTTCAGAAGGCCACCTTCATGAAGCATCAGCAATTTGGTGCAAATCGGATGATGTATGCAGGAGTTATGAGGACTTCCTGTTTCACCAATAGGTGGCGCTATACGTATGACGCAATACTGACACATAGATGTGTTCAGGACAGAACCGTCATGAAGCGTGAGCTATATCGGACAAATGGGATAATGTATGGAGGAGTTATGAGGACTTCCTGTTTCACCAATAGGTGGCGCTATAAGTATGACGCAATACTGACACATAGATGTGTTCAGGACAGAACCGTCATGAAGCGTGAGATATATCGGACAAATTGGATAATGTATGGAGGAGTTATGAGGACTTCGTGTTTTATGGCGAAATGTCAAACTTTGGCGGGGCGCCACGGCAAGGGTGTTTGGTGAAAACTAAATTTTTTTGATAACTTTTGATCACAAAGGTCTTAAGATGAAGCTGACCCGATATGAAGTTGATCGGATGAAATCTGTAGGAGGAGTTCGTCGAAGTACGAGGCATGGAAATGGTCAAAACAAGGACAAAATGGCACATTAAGAGCAAAATGGCGGACTTCCTGTTGCATGTTGGGTATAGCTCCAAGAGACATTTAAGTGTGGCTCGATGAAATACATATGCCCACCGAATTTCGTTCGCCTACATCAAACTGAAAGGTGGGGCTCGCCATTTTAAACTTTCCAGGGGGCGCTCTTGAGCCGTTTTGCCACACCCATTTCCGTCACCCATGAATTATCAAATTTTTCACCGGGACTGACGTATCTGCAAAGTTTCATCCGTTTTCATCGATGTTCAGGCCGCCTAAAAGGCATTTGTTTGGAGTAAAGGAGAAGAAGGAGAATAATAATAATCCTTCGAGTTTCAATAGGGCCTCGCACCGCCAGTGCTCGGGCCCTAACTAGGGCTGCGAGCAGCAGTGAGCGGGCCCTCGCACCCCACGCGTGTCGGGGTGGGGCGCCGTTAAAGGGTGTGCTATTTCGGTGTCCTGTGCTGAGAGAAACTTCCTGTCACCAGTAGGTGGCGCTCTAAGCGTGACAATACCGAAGCATAGATGTGTTCAGGACGCTACCTTGATGAAGCGTGAGAAATGTTGTGTAAATCGGACAAAGTATGTAGGAGTTATGAGGACTTCCTGTAAGCAGTAGGTGGCGCTGTAGGTATGACGCAATACTGACCTACAGATGTGTTCAAGATGCGACCTTCATCAAGCATGAGCAATTTGGAGTAAATCGGATAATGTATGTAGGAGTTATGAGTACTTCCTGTTTCACCAGTAGGTGGCACTCTAAGTGTGACTCAATACCGATGCATAGATGTGTTCAGAATGCGACCTTCATGAAGCATCAGCAATTTGGTGCAAATCGGATTCTGTATGTAGGAGTTTTGAGGACTTCCTGTTTCACCAATAGGTGGCGCTAAAAGTATGACGCAATACTGAAACATAGATGTGTTCAGGACAGAACCGTCATAAAGCGTGAGAAATATCGGACAAATCGGATAATGTATGGAGGAGTTATGAGTACTTCCTGTTTCACCAGTAGGTGGCGCTGTAAGTGTGACTCAATACCGACGCATAGATGTGTTCAGAATGCGACTTTCATGAATCGTCAGCAAATTGGCGCAAATCGGATAAAGTATGTAGGAGTTATGAGGACTTCCTGTTTCACCAAAAGGTGGCGCTATAAGTATGACGCAATACTGACACAAAGATGTGTTCAGGACAGAACCGTCATGAAGCGTGAGATATATCGGACAAATCGGATAATGTATGTAGGAGTTATGAGGACTTCCTGTTTCACCAATAGGTGGCGCTATAAGTATGATGCAATACTGACACAAAGATGTGTTCAGGACAGAACCGTCATGAAGCGTGAGATATATCGGACAAATTGGATAATGTATGTAGGAGTTATGAGGACTTCCTGTTTCACCAATAGGTGGCGCTATAAGTATGACGCAATACTGACACATAGATGTGTTTAGGACAGAACCGTCATGAAGCGTGAGATATATCAGACAAATTGGATAATGTATGGAGGGGTTATGAGTACTTCCTGTTTCACCAGTAGGTGGCGCTGTAAGTGTGACTCAATACCGACGCATAGATGTGTTCAGAAGGTGACCTTCATGAAGCGTCAGCAATTTGGTGCAAATCGGATAATGTATGTAGGAGTTATGAGGACTTCCTGCTTGACCTGTAGGCGGCGCTATAAGTATGACTCACTGCTGACGCACAGATGTGTTCAGGATGCGACCTTCATCAAGCTTGAGCAATTTGGAGTAAATCGGATAACGTATGTAGGAGTTATGAGTACTTCCTGTTTCACCAGTAGGTGGCGCTGTAAGTGTGACTCAATACCGAAGCATAGATGTGTTCAGAATGCGACCTTCATGAAGCATCAGCAATTTGGTGCAAATCGGATAATGTATGTAGGAGTTATGAGGACGTACTGTTTCACCAATAGGTGGCGCTATAAGTATGACGCAATACTGACACATAGATGTGTTCAGGACAGAACTGTCATGAAGCGTGAGACATATCGGACAAATCGGATAATGTATGGAGGAGTTATGAGGACGTACTGTTTCACCAATAGGTGGCGCTATAAGTATGACGCAATACTGACACATAGATGTGTTCAGGACAGAACTGTCATGAAGCGTTAGATATATCGGACAAATTGGATAATGTATGGAGGAGTTATGAGGACGTACTGTTTCACCAATAGGTGACGCTATAAGTATGACGCAATACTGACATATAGATGTGTTCAGGACAGAACTGTCATGAAGCGTGAGACATATCGGACAAATCGGATAATGTATGGAGGAGTTATGAGGACGTACTGTTTCACCAATAGGTGGCGCTATAAGTATGACGCAATACTGACACATAGATGTGTTCAGGACAGAACCGTCATGAAGCGTGAGATATATCGGACAAATCCGATAATGTATGGAGGAGTTATGAGGACATCGTGTTTTATGGCGAAATGTCAAACTTTGGCGGGGCGCCACGGCAAGGGTGTTTGGTGAAAACTCAATTTTTTTGATAACTTTTGATCACAAAGGTCTTAAGATGAAGCTGACCCGATATGAAGTTGATCGGATGAAATCTGTAGGAGGAGTTCGTCGAAGTACGAGGCATGGAAATGGTCAAAACAAGGACAAAATGGCACATTAAGAGCAAAATGGCGGACTTCCTGTTGCATGTTGGGTATAGCTCCAAGAGACATTTAAGTGTGGCTCGATGAAATACATATGCCCTCCGAATTTCGTTCGCCTACATCAAACTGAAAGGTGGGGCTCGCCATTTTAAATTTTCCAGGGGGCGCTCTTGAGCCGTTTTGCCACGCCTATTTCCGGCACCCATGAATTATCAAATTTTTCACCGGGACTGACGTATCTGCAAAGTTTCATCCGTTTTCATCGATGTTTAGGCCGCCAAAAAGGCATTTGTTTGGGGAGAAGAACAAGAATAATAATAATAATCCTTCGAAATACAATAGGGCCTCGCACCGCCAGTGCTCGGGCCCTAATAATCCTTCGAGTTTCAATAGGGCCTCGCACCGCCAGTGCTCGGGCCCTAATAATCCTTCGAGTTTCAATAGGGCCTCGCACCGCCAGTGCTCGGGCCCTAACTAGGGCTGCGAGCAGCATTGAGCGGGCCCTCGCACTCCACGCGTGTCGGGGTGCGGCGCCGTTAAAGGGTGTGCTATTTCGGTGTCCAGTACTGAGAGAAACTTCCGGTCACCAGTAGGTGGCGCTCTAAGCGTGACTCAATACCGACGCATAGATGTGTTCAGGACGGTACCTTGATGAAGCATGAGAAATGTTGTGTAAATCGGAAAATGTATGTAGGACTTATGATGACTTCCTGCTTGACCTGTAGGCGGCGCTATAAGTATGACTCAATGCTGACGCACAGATGTGTTCAGGATGCGACCTTCATCAAGCATGAGCAATATGGAGTAAATCGGATAACGTATGTAGGAGTTATGAGTACTTCCTCTTTCACCAGTAGGTGGCGCTGTAAGTGTGACTCAATACTGACGCATAGATGTGTTCAGAATGCGACCTTCATGAATCGTTAGCAATTTGGTGCAAATCGGACAATATATGTAGGAGTCATGAGGACTTCCTGTTTCACCAATAGGTGGTGCTATAAGTATGACGCAATACTGACACATAGATGTGTTCAGGACAGAACCGTCATGAAGCGTGAGATATATCGGACAAATCGGATAATGTATGGAGGAGTTATGAGGACTTCCTGTTTCACCAATAGGTGGCGCTATAAGTATGACGCAATACTGACACATAGATGTGTTCAGGACAGAACCGTCATGAAGCGTGAGATATATCGGACAAATCGGATAATGTATGGAGGAGTTATAAGGACTTCCTGTTTCACCAATAGGTGGCGCTATAAGTATGACGCAATACTGACACATAGATGTGTTCAGGACAGAACCGTCATGAAGCGTGAGATATATCGGACGAATTGGATAATGTATGGAGGAGTTATGAGGACTTCCTGTTTCACCAATAGGTGGCGCTATAAGTATGATGCAATACTGACACATAGATGTGTTCAGGACAGAACCGTCATGAAGCGTGAGATATATCGGACAAATCGGATAATGTATGGAGGAGTTATGAGGACTTCCTGTTTCACCAATAGGTGGCGCTATAAGTATGACGCAATACTGACACATAGATGTGTTCAGGACAGAACCGTCATGAAGCGTGAGATATATGGGACAAATTGGATAATGTATGGAGGAGTTATGAGGACTTCCTGTTTCCCCAATAGGTGGCGCTATAAGTATGACGCAATACTGACACATAGATGTGTTCAGGACAGAACTGTCATGAAGCGTGAGACATATCGGACAAATCGGATAATGTATGTAGGAGTTATGAGGACGTACTGTTTCACCAATAGGTGGCGCTATAAGTATGACGCAATACTGACACATAGATGTGTTCAGGACAGAACTGTCATGAAGCGTGAGACATATCGGACAAATCAAATAATGTATGGAGGAGTTATGAGGACGTACTGTTTCACCAATAGGTGGCGCTATAAGTATGACGCAATACTGACACATAGATGTGTTCAGGACAGATCTGTCATGAAGCGTGAGACATATCGGACAAATCGGATAATGTATGTAGGAGTTATGAGGACGTACTGTTTCACCAATAGGTGGCGCTATAAGTATGACGAAATACTGACACATAGATGTGTTCAGGACAGAACTGTCATGAAGCGTGAGACATATCGGACAAATCGGATAATGTATGTAGGAGTTATGAGGACTTCCTGTTTCACCAATAGGTGGCGCTATAAGTATGACGCAATACTGACACATAGATGTGTTCAGGACAGAACTGACATGAAGCGTGAGACATATCGGACAAATCGGATAATGTTTGGAGGAGTTATGAGGGCGTACTGTTTCACCAATAGGTGGCGCTATAAGTATGACGCAATACTGACACATGGATGTGTTCAGGACAGAACCGTCATGAAGCGTGAGATATATCGGACAAATCGGATAATGTATGGACGAGTTATGAAGACTTCGTGTTTTATGGCGAAATGTCAAACTTTGGCGGGGCGCCACGGGAAGGGTGTATGGTGAAAACTCAATTTTTTTGATAACTTTTGATCACAAAGGTCTTAAGATGAAGCTGACCGGATATGAAGTTGATCGGATGAAATCTGTAGGAGGAGTTCGTTGAAGTACGAGACATGGAAATGGTCCAAACAAGGACAAAATGTCACATTAAAAGCAAAATGGCTGACTTCCTGTCGGATGTTGGGTATAGGTCCAAGAGACATTTTAGTGTGTCTCGATGAACTACATATGCCCACCGAATTTCGTACGCCTACATCAAACTGAAAGGTGGGGCTCGCCATTTTAAATTTTCCAGGGGGCGCTCTTGAGCCGTTTTGCCACGCCCATTTCCGTCACCCATGAATTATCAAATTTTTCACCAGGACTGACGTATCTTCAAAGTTTCATCCGTTTTCATCGATGTTTAGGCCGCCAAAAAGGCATTTGTTTTGGAAGAAGGAGAAGGAGAAGGAGAAGGAGAAGGGAGAATAATAATAATCCTTCGAAATACAATAGGGCCTCGCACCGCCAGTGCTCGGGCCCTAATAATAACTAGTGCTGCGAGCAGCAGTGAGCGGGCCCTCGCACCCCACGCGTGTCGGGGTGCTGCGCCGTTAAAGGCTGTGCTATTTCGGTGTGCAGTACTGAGAGAAACTTCCTGTCACCAGTAGGTGGCGCTCTAGGCGTGAATCAATACCGAAGCATAGATGTGTTCAGGACGGTACCTTGATGAAGCGTGAGAAATGTTGAGTTAATCGGATAATGTATGTAGGAGTTATGAGGACTTCCTGTTTCACCAGTAGGTGGCGCTGTAAGTGTGACTCAATACCGACACATAGATGGGTTCAGAAGACCACCTTCATGAAGCGTCAGCAATTTGTTGCAAGTCGGATGATGTATGCAGGAGTTATGAGGACTTCCTGTTTCACCAATAGGTGGCGCTATACGTATGACGCAATACTGACACATAGATGTGTTCAGGACAGAACCGTCATGAAGCGTGAGCTATATCGGACAAATTGGATAATGTATGGAGGAGTTATGAGGACTTCCTGTTTCACCAATAGGTGGCGCTATAAGTATGACGCAATACTGAAACATAGATGTGTTCAGGACAGAACCGTCATGAAGCGTGAGATATATCGGACAAATTGGATAATGTATGGAGGAGTAATGAGGACTTCCTGTTTCACCAATAGGTGGCGCTATAAGTATGACGCAATACTGACACATAGATGTGTTCAGGACAGAACCGTCATGAAGCGTGAGATATATCGGACAAATCGGATAATGTATGGAGGAGTTATGAGGACTTCCTGTTTCACCAATAGGTGGCGCTATAAGTATGACGCAATACTGACACATAGATGTGTTCAGGACAGAACCGTCATGAAGCGTGAGATATATGGGACAAATTGGATAATGTATGGAGGAGTTATGAGGACTTCGTGTTTTATGGCGAAATGTCAAAATTTGGCAGGGCGCCACGGCAAGGGTGTTTGGTGAAAACTCAATTTTTTTGATAACTTTTGATCACAAAGGTCTTAAGATGAAGCTGACCCGATATGAAGTTGATCGGATGAAATCTGTAGGAGGAGTTCGTCGAAGTACGAGGCATGGAAATGGTCAAAACAAGGACAAAATGGCACATTAAGAGCAAAATGGCGGACTTCCTGTTGCATGTTGGGTATAGCTCCAAGAGACATTTAAGTGTGGCTCGATGAAATACATATGCCCACCGAATTTCGTTCGACTACATCAAACTGAAAGGTGGGGCTCGCCATTTTAAATTTTCCAGGGGGCGCACTTGAGCCGTTTTGCCACGCCCATTTCCGTCACCCATGAATTATCAAATTTTTTACCGGGACTGACGTATGTGCAAAGTTTCATCCGTTTTCATCGATGTTAAGGCCGCCAAAAAGGCATTTGTTTGGGGAGAAGAAGAAGGAGAAGGAGAAGGAGAAGGAGAAGAATAATAATAACTAGGGCTGCGAGCAGCAGTGAGCGGGCCCTCGCACCCCATGCACATTGGGGTGCGGCGGCATTAAAGGCTGTGCTATTTCGGTGTCCAGTACTGAGAGAAACTTCCTGTCACCAGTAGGTGGCGCTCTAAGCGTGACTCAATACCGACGCATAGATGTGTTCAGGACGGTACCTTGATGAAGCGTGAGAAATGTTGAGTAAATTGGATAACGTATGTAGGAGTTATGAGGACTTCCTGTTTCACCAGTAGGTGGCGCTGTAGGTATGACGCAATACTGACTCACAGAAGTGTTCAAGATGCGACCTTCATCAAGCATGAGCAATTTGGAGTAAATCGGATAACGTATGTAGGAGTTATGAGGACTTCCTGTTTCACCAGTAGGTGGCGCTGTAAGTGTGACTCAATACCGACACATAGATGGGTTCAGAAGGCCACCTTCATGAAGCGTCAGCAATTTGGTGCAAATCGGATGATGTATGCAGGAGTTATGAGGACTTCCTGTTTCACCAATAGGTGGCGCTATAAGTATGACGCAATACTGACACATAGATGTGTTCAGGACAGAACCGTCATGAAGCGTGAGATATATCGGACAAATCGGATAATGTATGGAGGAGTTATGAGGACTTCCTGTTTCACCAATAGGTGGCGCTATAAGTATGACGCAATACTGACACATAGATGTGTTCAGGACAGAACCGTCATGAAGCGTGACATATATCGGACAAATTGAATAATGTATGGAGGAGTTATGAGGACTTCGTGTTTTATGGCGAAATGTCAAACTTTGGCGGGGCGCCACGGCAAGGGTGTTTGGTGAAAACTCAATTTTTTTGATAACTTTTGATCACAAAGGTCTTAAGATGAAGCTGACCCGATATGAAGTTGATCGGATGAAATCTGTAGGAGGAGTTCGTCGAAGTACGAGGCATGGAAATGGTCAAAACAAGGACAAAATGGCACATTAAGAGCAAAATGGCGGACTTCCTGTTGCATGTTGGGTATAGCTCCAAGAGACATTTAAGTGTGGCTCGATGAAATACATATGCCCTCCGAATTTCGTTCGCCTACATCAAACTGAAAGGTGGGGCTCGCCATTTGAAACTTTCCAGGGGGCGCTCTTGAGCCGTTTTGCCACGCCCATTTCCGTCACCCATGAATTATCAAATTTTTCACCGGGACTGACGTATCTGCAAAGTTTCATCCGTTTTCATCGATGTTCAGGCCGCCTAAAAGGCATTTGTTTGGAGTAAAGGAGAAGAAGGAGAAGGAGAAGGAGAATAATAATCCTTCGAAATACAATAGGGCCTCGCACCGCCAGTGCTCGGGCCCTAACTAGGGCTGCGAGCAGCATTGAGCGGGCCCTCGCACCCCACGCGTGTCGGGGTGTGGCGCCGTTAAAGGCTGTGCTATTTCGGTGTCCAGTACTGAGAGAAACTTCCTGTCACCAGTAGGTGGCGCTCTAAGCGTGACTCAATACCGACGCATAGATTAGTACAGAACGGTACATTGATGAAGCGTGAGAAATGTTGTGTAAATCGGAGAAAGTATGTAGGAGTTATGAGGACTTCCTGTAAGCAGTAGGTGGCGCTATAATTATGACTCAATGCTGATGCACAGATGTGTTCAGGATGCGACCTTCATCAAGCGTGAGCAATTTGGAGTAAATCGGATAACGTATGTAGGAGTTATGAGGACTTCCTGTTTCACCAGTAGGTGGCGCTGTAAGTGTGACTCAATACCGATGCATAGATGTGTTCAGAAGGTGACCTTCATGAAGCGTCAGCAATTTGGTGCAAATCGGATGATGTATGCAGGAGTTATAAGGACTTCCTGTTTCACCAATAGGTGGCGCTATAAGTATGACGCAATACTGACACATAGATGTGTTCAGGACAGAACCGTCATGAAGCGTGAGATATATCGGACAAATCGGATAATGTATGGAGGAGTTATGGGGACTTCCTGTTTCACCAATAGGTGGCGCTATAAGTATGATGCAATACTGACACATACATGTGTTCAGGACAGAACCGTCATGAAGCGTGAGATATATCGGACAAATTGGATAATGTATGGAGGAGTTATGAGGACTTCGTGTTTTATGGCGAAATGTCAAAATTTGGCGGGGCGCCACGGCAAGGGTGTTTGGTGAAAACTCAATTTTTTTGATAACTTTTGATCACAAAGGTCTTAAGATGAAGCTGACCCGATATGAAGTTGATCGGATGAAATCTGTAGGAGGAGTTCGTCGAAGTACGAGGCATGGAAATGGTCAAAACAAGGACAAAATGGCACATTAAAAGCAAAATGGCGGCCTTCCTGTTGCATGTTGGGTATAGCTCCAAGAGACATTTTAGTGCGTCTCGATGAAATACATATGCCCTCCGAATTTCGTTCGCCTACATCAAACTGAAAGGTGGGGCTCGCCATTTTAAACTTTCCAGGGGGCGCTCTTGAGCCGTTTTGCCACGCCCATTTCCGTCACCCATAATTTATCAAATTTTTCACCGGGACTGACGTATCTGCAAAGTTTCATCCGTTTTCATCGATGTTCAGGCCCCCTAAAAGGCATTTGTTTGGAGTAAAGAAGGAGAAGAATAATAACTAGTGCTGCGAGCAGCAGTGAGCGGGCCCTCGCACCCCATGCGGGTCGGGGTGTGGCGCCGTTAAAGGGTGTGCTATTTCGGTGTCCAGTACTGACAGAAACTTCCTGTCACCAGTAGGTGGCGCTCTAAGCGTGACTCAATACCGACGCATAGATGTGTTCAGGACAGTACCTTGATGAAGCGTGAGAAATGTTGTGTAAATCGGACAAAGTATGTAGGAGTTATGAGGACTTCCTGTAAGCAGTAGGTGGCGCTGTAGGTATGACGCAATACTGACCTACAGATGTGTTCAAGATGCGACCTTCATCAAGCATGAGCAATTTGGAGTAAATCGGATAATGTATGTAGGAGTTATGAGTACTTCCTGTTTCACCAGTAGGTGGCGCTGTAAGTGTAACTCAATACTGACACATAGATGTGTTCAGGACAGAACCGTCATGAAGCGTGAGATAAATCGGACAAATCGGATAATGTATGGAGGAGTTATGAGGACTTCCTGTTTCACCAATAGGTGGCGCTATAAGTATGACGCAATACTGACACATAGATGTGTTCAGGACAGAACCGTCATGAAGCGTGAGATATATCGGACAAATCGGATAATGTATGGAGGAGTTATGAGGACTTCCTGTTTTACCAATAGGTGGCGCTATAAGTATGACGCAATACTGACACATAGATGTGTTCAGGACAGAACCTTCATGAAGCGTGAGGTATATCGGACGAATTGGATAATGTATGGAGGAGTTATGAGGACTTCCTGTTTCACCAATAGGTGGCGCTATAAGTATGACGCAATACTGAAACATAGATGTGTTCAGGACAGAACCTTCATGAAGCGTGAGGTATATCGGACGAATTGGATAATGTATGGAGGAGTTATGAGGACTTCCTGTTTCACCAATAGGTGGCGCTATAAGTATGACGCAATACTGAAACATAGATGTGTTCAGGACAGAACCTTCATGAAGCGTGAGGTATATCGGACGAATTGGATAATGTATGGAGGAGTTATGAGGACTTCCTGTTTCACCAATAGGTGGCGCTATAAGTATGACGCAATACTGACACATAGATGTGTTCAGGACAGAACCGTCATGAAGCGTGAGATATATCGGACAAATTGGATAATGTATGGAGGAGTTATGAGGACTTCCTGTTTCACCAATAGGTGGCGCTATAAGTATGATGCAATACTGACACATAGATGTGTTCAGGACAGAACCGTCATGAAGCGTGAGATATATCGGACAAATTGGATAATGTATGGAGGAGTTATGAGGACTTCGTGTTTTATGGCGAAATGTCAAACTTTGGCGGGGCGCCACGGCAAGGGTGTTTGGTGAAAACTCAATTTTTTTGATAGCTTTTGATCACAAAGGTCTTAAGATGAAGCTGACCGAATAGGAAGTTGATCGGATGAAATCTGTAGGAGGAGTTCGTTAAAGTACGAGGCATTGAAATGGTAAAAACAAGGGGAAAATGGCACATTAAGAGCAAAATTGCGGACTTCCTGTTGCATGTTGGGTATAGCTCTAAGAGACATTTTAGTGTGTCTCGATGAACTACATATGCCCACCGAATTTCGTTCGCCTACATCAAACTGGAAGGTGGGGCTCGCCATTTTAAATTTTCCAGGGGGCGCTCTTGAGCCGTTTTGCCACGCCCATTTCCGTCACCCATGAATTATCAAATTTTTCACCGGGACTGACGTATCTGCAAAGTTTCATCCGTTTTCATCGATGTTTAGGCCGCCAAAAAGGCATTTGTTTTGGAAGAAGAAGGAGAAGAAGGAGAAGAAGGAGAATAATCCTTCGAAATACAATAGGGCCTCGCACCGCCAGTGTGCTCGGGCCCTAATAATAATCCTTCGAAATTCAATAGGGCCTCGCACCGCCAGTGCTCGGGCCCTAATAATCCTTCGAAATACAATAGGGCCTCGCACCGCCTGTGCTCGGGCCCTAATAATCCTTCGAGTTTCAATAGGGCCTCGCACCGCCAGTGCTCGGGCCCTAATAATCCTTCGAAATACAATAGGGCCTCGCACCGCCATGCTCGGGCCCTAATAATAATCCTTCGAAATACAATAGGGCCTCGCACCGCCAGTGCTCGGGTCCTAATAATAATAATAATAATAATCCTTCGAAATTCAATAGGGCCTCGCACCGCCAGTGCTCGGGCCCTAACTAGGGCTGCGAGCAGCAGTGAGCGGGCCCTCGCACCCCACGCGTGTCGGGGTGTGGTGCCGTTAAAGGGTGTGCTATTTCGGTGTGCAGTACTGAGAGAAACTTCCTGTCACCAGTAGGTGGCGCTCTAGGCGTGACTCAATACCGAAGCATAGATGTGTTCAGGACGGTACCTTGATGAAGCGTGAGAAATGTTGAGTAAATCGGATAACGTATGTAGGAGTTATGAGGACTTCCTGTTTCACCAGAAGGTGGCGCTGTAAGTGTGACTCAATACCGACACATAGATGGGTTCAGAAGGCCACCTTCATGAAGCGTCAGCAATTTGGTGCAAATCGGATGATGTATGCAGGAGTTATGAGGACTTCCTGTTTCACCAATAGGTGGCGCTATAAGTATGACGCAATACTGACACATAGATGTGTTCAGGACAGAACCGTCATGAAGCGTGAGATATATCGGACAAATCCGATAATGTATGGAGGAGTTATGGGGACTTCCTGTTTCACCAATAGGTGGCGCTATAAGTATGACGCAATACTGACACATAGATGTGTTCAGGACAGAACCCTCATGAAGCGTGAGATATATCGGACAAATTGGATAATGTATGGAGGAGTTATGAGGACTTCCTGTTTCACCAATAGGTGGCGCTATAAGTATGACGCAATACTGACACATAGATGTGTTCAGGACAGAACCGTCATGAAGCCTGAGATATATCGGACAAATTGGATAATGTATGGAGGATTTATGAGGACTTCCTGTTTCACCAATAGGTGGCGCTATAAGTATGACGCAATACTGACACATAGATGTGTTCAGGACAGGACCGTCATGAAGCGTGAGATATATCGGACAAATTGGATAATGTATGGATGAGTTATGAGGACTTCGTGTTTTATGGCGAAATGTCAAACTTTAGCGGGGCGCCACGGCAAGGGTGTGTGGTGAAAACTCAATTTTTTTGATAACTTTTGATCACAAAGGTCTTAAGATGAAGCCGACCCGATATGAAGTTGATCGGATGAAATCTCTAGGAGGAGTTCGTCGAAGTACGAGGCATGGAAATGGTCAAAACAAGGACAAAATGGCACATTAAAAGCAAAATGGCGGACTTCCTGTTGCATGTTGGGTATAGCTCCAAGAGACATTTAAGTGTGGCTCGATGAAATACATATGCCCACCGAATTTCGTTCGCCTACATCAAACTGAAAGGTGGGGCTCGCCATTTTAGATTTTCCAGGGGGCGCTCTTGAGCCGTTTTGCCACGCCCATTTCCGTCACCCATGAATTATCACATTTTTCACCGGGACTGACGTATCTGCAAAGTTTCATCCGTTTTCATCGATGTTCAGGCCGCCTAAAAGGCATTTGTTTGGAGTAAAGAAGAAGAAGAAGAACAAGAAGGTAGAATAATAATCCTTCGAAATTCAATAGGGCCTCGCACCGCCATAGCTCGGGCCCTAATAATCCTTCGAGTTTCAATAGGGCCTCGCACCGCCAGTGCTCGGGCCCTAACTAGGGCTGCGAGCAGCAGTGAGCGGGCCCTCGCACCCCACGCGGGTCGGGGTGTGGCGCCGTTAAAGGGTGTGCAATTTCGGTGTCCAGTACTGACAGAAACTTCCTGTCACCAGTAGGTGGCGCTCTAAGCGTGACTCAATACCGACGCATAGATGTGTTCAGGACAGTACCTTGATGAAGCGTGAGAAATGTTGTGTAAATCGGACAAAGTATGTAGGAGCTATGAGGACTTCCTGTAAGCAGTAGGTGGCGCTGTAGGTATGACGCAATACTGACCTACAGATGTGTTCAAGATGCGACCTTCATCAAGCATGAGCAATTTGGAGTAAATCGGATAATGTATGTAGGAGTTATGAGGACTTCCTGTTTGACCAATAGGTGGCGCTATAAGTATGACGCAATACTGACACATAGATGTGTTCAGGACAGAACCGTCATAAAGCGTGAGATATATCGGACAAATCCGATAATGTATGGAGGAGTTATGGGGACTTCCTGTTTCACCAATAGGTGGCGCTATAAGTATGATGCAATACTGACACATAGATGTGTTCAGGACAGAACTGTCATGAAGCGTGAGATATATCGGACAAATTGGATAATGTATGTAGTAGTTATGAGGACTTCCTGTTTCACCAATAGGTGGCGCTATAAGTATGATGCAATACTGACACATAGATGTGTTCAGGACAGAACCTTCATGAAGCGTGAGATATATCGGACGAATTGGATAATGTATGTAGGAGTTATGAGGACTTCCTGTTTCACCAATAGGTGGCGCTATAAGTATGACGCAATACTGACACATAGATGTGTTCACGACAGAACCGTCATGAAGCGTGAGATATATCGGACAAATCGGATAATGTATGGAGGAGTTATGAGGACTTCGTGTTTTATGGCGAAATGTCAAACTTTAGCGGGGCGCCACGGCAAGGGTGTGTGGTGAAAACTCAATTTTTTTGATAACTTTTGATCAGAAAGGTCTTAAGATGAAGCTGACCGGATATGAAGTTGATCGGATGAAATCTCTAGGAGGAGTTCGTTGAAGTACGAGGCATGGAAATGGTCAAAACAAGGACAAAATGGCACATTAAAAGCAAAATGGCGGACTTCCTGTTGCATGTTGGGTATAGCTCCAAGAGACATTTTAGTGTGTCTCGATGAACTACATAAGCCCACCGAATTTCGTTCGCCTACATCAAACTGAAAGGTGGGGCTCGCCATTTTAAATTTTCCAGGGGGCGCTCTTGAGCCGTTTTGCCACGCCCATTTCGGTCACCCATGAATTATCAAATTTTTCACCGGGACTGACGTATCTGCAAAGTTTCATCCGTTTTCATTGATGTTTAGGCCGCCAAAAAGGCATTTGTTTTGGAAGAAGAAGGTAGAAGGAGAATAATAATAAATAGGGCTGCGAGCAGCATTGAGCGGGCCCTCGCACTCCACGCGTGTCGGGGTGCGGCGCCGTTAAAGGGTGTGCTATTTCGGTGTCCAGTACTGAGAGAAACCTCCGGTCACCAGTAGGTGGCGCTCTAAGCGTGACTCAATACCGACGCATAGATGTGTTCAGGACGGTACCTTGATGAAGCGTGAGAAATGTTGTGTAAATCGGAAAATGTATGTAGGACTTATGATGACTTCCTGCTTGACCTGTAGGCGGCGCTATAAGTATGACTCAATGCTGACGCACAGATGTGTTCAGGATGCGACCTTCATCAAGCATGAGCAATATGGAGTAAATCGGATAACGTATGTAGGAGTTATGAGTACTTCCTCTTTCACCAGTAGGTGGCGCTGTAAGTGTGACTCAATACTGACGCATAGATGTGTTCAGAATGCGACCTTCATGAATCGTTAGCAATTTGGTGTAAATCGGACAATATATGAAGGAGTCATGAGGACTTCCTGTTTCACCAATAGGTGGCGCTATAAGTATGACGCAATACTGACACATAGATGTGTTCAGGACAGAACCGTCATGAAGCGTGAGATATATCGGACAAATCGGATAATTTATGGAGGAGTTATGAGGACTTCCTGTTTCACCAATAGGTGGCGCTATAAGTATGACGCAATACTGAAACATAGATGTGTTCAGGACAGAACCGTCATGAAGCGTGAGACATATCGGACGAATCGGATAATGTATGGAGGAGTTATGAGGACGTACTGTTTCACCAATAGGTGGCGCTATAAGTATGACGCAATACTGACATATAGATGTGTTCAGGACAGAACCGTCATGAAGCGTGAGATATATCGGACAAATTGGATAATGTATGGAGGAGTTATGAGGACGTACTGTTTCACCAATAGGTGGCGCTATAAGTATGACGCAATACTGACACATAGATGTGTTCAGGACAGAACTGTCATGAAGCGTGAGACATATCGGACAAATCGGATAATGTATGGAGGAGTAATGAGGACGTACTGTTTCACCAATAGGTGGCGCTATAAGTATGACGCAATACTGACACAGATGTGTTCAGGACAGAACCGTCATGAAGCGTGAGACATATCGGACAAATCGGATAATGTATGGAGGAGTTATGAGGACGTACTGTTTCACCAATAGGTGGCGCTATACGTATGACGCAATACTGACACATAGATGTGTTCAGGACAGAACCGTCATGAAGCGTGAGCTATATCGGACAAATTGGATAATGTATGGAGGAGTTATGAGGACTTCCTGTTTCACCAATAGGTGGCGCTATAAGTATGACGCAATACTGACACATAGATGTGTTCAGGACAGAACCGTCATGAAGCGTGAGATAAATCGGACAAATCGGATAATGTATGGAGGAGTTATGAGGACTTCCTGTTTCACCAATAGGTGGCGCTATAAGTATGACGCAATACTGACACATAGATGTGTTCAGGACAGAACCGTCATGAAGCGTGAGATATATCGGACAAATCGGATAATGTATGGAGGAGTTATGAGGACTTCCTGTTTTACCAATAGGTGGCGCTATAAGTATGATGCAATACTGACACATAGATGTGTTCAGGACAGAACCGTCATGAAGCGTGAGATATATCGGACAAATTAGATAATGTATGGAGGAGTTATGAGGACTTCGTGTTTTATGGCGAAATGTCAAACTTTGGCGGGGCGCCACGGCAAGGGTGTTTGGTGAAAACTCAATTTTTTTGATAACTTTTGATCACAAAGGTCTTAAGATGAAGCTGACCCGATATGAAGTTGATCAGATGAAATCTGTAGGAGGAGTTCGTCGAAGTACGAGGCATGGAAATGGTCAAAACAAGGACAAAATGGCACATTAAGAGCAAAATGGCGGACTTCCTGTTGCATGTTGGGTATAGCTCCAAGAGACATTTTAGTGTGGCTCGATGAAATACATATGCCCACCGAATTTCGTTCGCCTACATCAAACTGAAAGGTGGGGCTCGCCATTTTAAACTTTCCAGGGGGCGCTCTTGAGCCGTTTTGCCACGCCCATTTCCGTCACCAATGAAATATCCGATTTTCACCAGGACTGATGTATCTGCAAAGTTTCATCCGTTTTCATCGATGTTTAGGCCGCCAAAAAGGCATTTGTTTGGGGAGAAGAAGAAGGTAGGAGAATAATAATCCTTCGAAATACAATAGGGCCTCGCACCACCAGTGCTCGGGCCCTAATAATCCTTCGAGTTTCAATAGGGCCTCGCACCGCCAGTGCTCGGGCCCTAATAATCCTTCAAAATTCAATAGGGCCTCGCACCGCCAGTGCTCGGGCCCTAATAATAATCTTTCGAATTTCAATAGGGCCTCGCACCGCCAGTGCTCGGGCCCTAATAATCCTTCGAAATACAATAGGGCCTCGCACCGCCAGTGCTCGGGCCCTAATAATCCTTCGAGTTTCAATAGGGCCTCGCACCGCCAGTGCTCGGGCCCTAATAATTCATTGCATTTAGAGCTTTTCTCAGTACTCACCCTTTACAATGGTCTTGTCATTCACACACAGGTGCTAGTCTTTGGAGGTAACATAACATCAGTGATTTAGCAGACACGTTTGTCCAACATTACCTTAGTCATTTATTTAGCAGACACTTTTGTGTGTCTGCTAAGCGACTAACAGTAGGCCTAATTGCATTTAACCATTTAAAGGTTGAAGACCTTGATGGTGGCCATGGTCCTGCTGCTGCAGTTCATCCCAACCCTGGAGATGGCCTCAGAAAGTGTCTCGCAGCAGCAGCATCAGCACCAGCACAAGCTGCCTGGGTCCCAGCTCTTGGTGAGCACGACTACCCCATCCTGCCATAAGTAGTCAGTCAGTCTATCAGTTCATGAGTGTGCTTTGCCTTGTTCCTTATAGACAGCCTTGAGGCTTTAAACACCAATCAGTTGGTTATAGGCAGCCTTGAGGCATTTGTTTAAATGTATTTGTATTTAAATGTACGTGTAACACTGTACATAGTAATCAGTTCTTTAAGTTTTTTGGGGGGAGACAACAGATCAGCGTTCTAGTCGTGTCTCCTATCAGTACCTTTTGCAAGGAAAGCTAATGATCTGACCAAATATAAACAAGTCAAAAGTATATTTGAAGACCATTGTGTAATAAAAAATATCCAGGAAATGTTTATGGTTGTGTTTCTTCCATTATACATGTAAAGGTTACTTCTTGATGTATTAACATTTCAACAAAGTGTAATATCTACACATCAGACACATTGTTTGTCTTGATATGTCTATATGTCATGTACAGTAACGTGGAAGGTCTTAACACAACACGCAGAGAGCTTTGGACATGTAACTCCCTTATCAAGTAGTCGTTAGTCAGGCACATTTGAAAAACAGTGATGCTTTCATAACCGTCTCTGAATAATTCCAATGAAGCATTGTGAACCAACAGTTGTGTTCCGTCTTTTATGCCTAATTGCAAACTACAATGTCCATTAGAGAATGTTCTTTTACTCTAATGACTGGTTTTAGGTATAGTGACATTTGTTCTTTGACTGGGAATACATCACAAGGAATGACACACAGACACCAATTTAATTCAAGAAAATACATTTAATAAAAAATAACAAAAACAACTAGTGCTGCGAGCAGCAGTGAGCGGGCCCTCGCACCCCACGCGGGTCGGGGTGTGGCGCCGTTAAAGGGTGTGCTATTTCGGTGTCCAGTACTGACAGAAACTTCCTGTCACCAGTAGGTGGCGCTTTAAGCGTGACTCAATACCGACGCATAGATGTGTTCAGGACGGTACCTTGATGAAGCGTGAGAAATGTTGTGTAAATCGGACAAAGTATGTAGGAGTTATGAGGACTTCCTGTAAGCAGTAGGTGGCGCTGTAGGTATGACGCAATACTGACCTACAGATGTCTTCAAGATGCGACCTTCATCAAGCATGAGCAATTTGGAGTAAATCGGATAATGTATGTAGGAGTTATGAGTACTTCCTGTTTCACCAGTAGGTGGCGCTGTAAGTGTAACTCAATACCGACGCATAGATGTGTTCAGAAGGTGACCTTCATGAAGCGTCAGCAATTTGGTGCAAATCGGATGATGTATGCAGGAGTTATGAGGACTTCCTGTTTCACCAATAGGTGGCGCTATGAGTATGATGCACTACTGACACATAGATGTGTTCAGGACAGAACCGTCATGAAGCGTGAGATATATCGGACAAATTGGATAATGTATGGAGGAGTTATGAGGACTTCCTGTTTCACCAATAGGTGGCGCTATAAGTATGACGCAATACTGACACATAGATGTGTTCAGGACAGAACCGTCATGAAGCGTGAGATATATCTGACAAATTGGATAATGTATGGAGGAGTTATGAGGACTTCCTGTTTCACCAATAGGTGGCGCTATAAGTATGACGCAATACTGACACATAGATGTGTTCAGGACAGAACCGTCATGAAGCGTGAGATATATCGGACAAATTGGATAATGTATGGAGGAGTTATGAGGACTTCCTGTTTCACCAATAGGTGGCGCTATAAGTATGACGCAATACTGACACATAGATGTGTTCAGGACAGAACCGTCATGAAGCGTGAGATATATCGGACAAATTGGATAATGTATGGAGGAGTTATGAGGACTTCCTGTTTCACCAATAGGTGGCGCTATGAGTATGACGCAATACTGACACATAGATGTGTTCAGGACAGAACCGTCATGAAGCGTGAGATATATCGGACAAATTGGATAATGTATGGAGGAGTTATGAGGACTTCCTGTTTCACCAATAGGTGGCGCTATAAGTATGACGCAATACTGACACATACATGTGTTCAGGACAGAACCGTCATGAAGCGTGAGATAAATCGGACAAATCGGATAATGTATGGAGGAGTTATGAGGACTTCCTGTTTCACCAATAGGTGGCGCTATAAGTATGATGCAATACTGACACATAGATGTGTTCAGGACAGAACCGTCATGAAGTGTGAGATATATCGGACAAATCCGATAATGTATGGAGGAGTTATGGGGACTTCCTGTTTCACCAATAGGTGGCGCTATACGTATGACGCAATACTGACACATAGATGTGTTCAGGACAGAACCGTCATGAAGCGTGAGCTATATCGGACAAATTGGATAATGTATGGAGGAGTTATGAGGACTTCCTGTTTCACCAATAGGTGGCGCTATAAGTATGACGCAATACTGACACATAGATGTGTTCAGGACAGAACCGTCATGAAGCGTGAGATATATCGGACAAATCGGATAATGTATGGAGAAGTTATGAGGACATCGTGTTTTATGGCGAAATGTCAAACTTTGGCGGGGCGCCACGGCAAGGGTGTTTGGTGAAAACTCAATTTTCTTGATAACTTTTGATCACAAAGGGCTTAAGATGAAGCTGACCGAGTATGTAGTTGATCGGATGAAATCTGTAGGAGGAGTTCGTTGAAATACGAGGCATGGAAATGGTCAAAACAAGGACAAAATGGCACATTAAAAGCAAAATGGCGGCCTTCCTGTTGCATGTTGGGTACAGCTCTAAGAGACATTTTAGTGTGGCTCGATGAAATACATATGCCCTCCGAATTTCGTTCGCCTACATCAAACTGAAAGGTGGGGCTCGCCATTTGAAACTTTCCAGGGGGCGCTCTTGAGCCGTTTTGCCACGCCCATTTCCGTCACCCATGAATTATCAAATTTTTCACCGGGACTGACGTATCTGCAAAGTTTCATCCGTTTTCATCGATGTTCAGGCCGCCAAAAAGGCATTTGTTTGGGGAGAAGAAGAAGGAGAAGGAGAAGGAGAAGAATAATAATAAATATAGCTGCAAGCAGCGATGTGGGGGCCAAGCGGGACGCACGACCAGCGCATCAAAGACAACAAGCAAAACATGTCAAAAGCCAGACATGGTTGAACAGGATTCGATCTATGTACTTGCTGCTTGCAAGGCCGACACGCTAACCACTGTGCTACGCAGGATGTTGCGAAAGTGAACCACCCTAGTCCACAAGGCATGTGAGCCTTCCCTAACCCCGTGAGTCTGAGTCCTGAGCACTTAATTAATATCACCTGGCAGGGTTGCTTCCTCTCGGTAGAGTGAGAGGGGGGGGTGTCGTTGTTTAAATTGGCACACAGCGAAAAGTATACATAGCATAGCTCAACTATTTACTTCTTCAGAATCCAGACAATCACGCGAACATTTCCATGTATAAAATGTCCTTCGGTCTTCAGAAGTGTAGGAGAGGTGAAGAGTTAGAAACAGTTAGAGATTCTAGAGCGAAGAGAGATTTTCTAGAGCGTGGCTCCATTGATTTCAATGGAGGGGGGGGAGTCATTATTCGAACTGTCCCAGAGTGAAAAATATACATCGAAGAGCTTAGCTTTTTTGATTTTATGAATCCCAAGAGTCGTGTGAACGTTTTGATACATAAAATGTGTATGAGCTGTGAGAATTAGAAGAGGGATGGCAGTTTAGAAAATGTGTGACTTTTTCCAAAAACCTCTGAAACTGGTGAAATTGTGCAGAGGACAAAAAGTGTTTCTTTCATTCTGCAATCAAACAAATGAAGTAATAATGAAACCATGGGGTGTTTTGAACTCGGCATGAGCCAGGGAATCCATTGCTACCATCATTTTGAAGATTGGACATACAGTTCAAAAGTTACTGGCATAAACGCAACTCCAACTTTGACACGCTGGTGGCGCTAGAGTGCACGAGATGTCAACGTAAGGCTTGGTGACAGATGTCATGGGTGTGTCCCAGATGAGTGTGCCAAATGTGGTTTTGATAGATTAAAACATTACTGAGATATGACCCCAGTTCCTGTTTTGCAGCTTTTCGGCCAATTTTGATTGGCTGTCACGAGGGAACGCAATGGACAATCAAAAATCCCTGTAAGACTTTTGTGGACATCGGTCTATAGATTGTGCATACTGCGTGTGGTGCAGAATGGTGAAAAAACCTAGGAGGAGATACATTTTGAGTGTTTTACACTAAATCCAATATGGCGGGAAATCCAATATGGTGGAAAATGATGTCATAGGGTGCGTTGAACTTGGCTTGAGCGAAGGAATCCAACGCTGCCTCGTTTTTGAAAATCAGGCTTACAGGTCAAAAGTTGCATGCACAAATGCACCTCCAACGTTGACACGTTGGTGGCGCTAGAGCGTTCAAGCTGTGGACATGGGTCTTGGTGAGAAGACTTTGGGGACTGTCATGAATGAGTGTGCCAATTTTCCCAACTTTTTACCATACGGTTCTATGGGCTGCCATAGACTCCAATGGCAGAAGAATAATAATAAATAATAAGAAAAGGTACAAGAACAATGGGTGCCAGCGCTTAGCGCTTCGCTGCTTGGCCCCCAACTAGTGCTGCGAGCAGCAGTGAGCGGGCCCTCGCACCCCATGCGGGTCGGGGTGTGGCACCGTTAAAGGGTGTGCTATTTCGGTGTCCAGTACTGACAGAAACTTCCTGTCACCAGTAGGTGGCACTCTAAGCGTAACTCAATAGCGACGCATAGATGTGTTCAGGACAGTACCTTGATGAAGCGTGAGAAATGTTGTGTAAATCGGACAAAGTATGTAGGAGTTATGAGGACTTCCTGTAAGCAGTAGGTGGCGCAGTAGGTATGACGCAATACTGACCTACAGATGTGTTCAAGATGCGACCTTCATCAAGCATGAGCAATTTGGAGTAAATCGGATAATGTATGTAGGAGTTATGAGTACTTCCTGTTTCACCAGTAGGTGGCCCTGTAAGTGTAACTCAATACCGACGCATAGATGTGTTCAGAAGGTGACCTTCATGAAGCATCAGCAATTTGGTGCAAATCGGATGATGTATGCAGGAGTTATGAGGACTTCCTGTTTCACCAATAGGTGGCGCTATAAGTATGACGCAATACTGACACATAGATTTGTTCAGGACAGAACCGTCAGGAAGCGTGAGATAAATCGGACAAATCGGATAATGTATGGAGGAGTTATGAGGACTTCCTGTTTCACCAATAGGTGGCGCTATAAGTATGACGCAATACTGACACATAGATGTGTTCAGGACAGAACCGTCATGAAGCGTGAGATATATCGGACAAATCGGATAATGTATGGAGGAGTTATGAGGACTTCCTGTTTTACCAATAGGTGGCGCTATAAGTATGACGCAATACTGACACATAGATGTGTTCAGGACAGAACCTTCATGAAGCGTGAGATATATCGGACGAATTGGATAATGTATGTAGGAGTTATGAGGACTTCCTGTTTCACCAATAGGTGGCGCTATAAGTATGACGCAATACTGACACATAGATGTGTTCAGGACAGAACCTTCATGAAGCGTGAGATATATCGGACGAATTGGATAATGTATGGAGGAGTTATGAGGACTTCCTGTTTCACCAATAGGTGGCGCTATAAGTATGACACAATACTGAAACATAGATGTGTTCAGGACAGAACCGTCATGAAGCGTGAGATATATCGGACAAATTGGATAATGTATGGAGGAGTTATGAGGACTTCCTGTTTCACCAATAGGTGGCGCTATAAGTATGACGCAATACTGACACATAGATGTGTTCAGGACAGAACCGTCATGAAGCGTGAGATATATCGGACAAATTGGATAATGTATGGAGGAGTTATGAGGACTTCCTGTTTCACCAATAGGTGGCGCTATAAGTATGACGCAATACTGACACATAGATGTGTTCAGGACAGAACCGCCATGAAGCGTGAGATATATCGGACAAATTGGATAATGTATGGAGGAGTTATGAGGACTTCCTGTTTCACCAATAGGTGGCGCTATAAGTATGACGCAATACTGACACATAGATGTGTTCAGGACATAACCGTCATGAAGCGTGAGATATATCGGACAAATTGGATAATGTATGGAGGAGTTATGAGGACTTCGTGTTTTATGGCGAAATGTCAAACTTTGGCGGGGCGCCACGGCAAGGGTGTTTGGTGAAAACTCAATTTTTTTGATAACTTTTGATCACAAAGGTCTTAAGATGAAGCTGACCCGATATGAAGTTGATCGGATGAAATCTGTAGGAGGAGTTCGTCGAAGTACGAGGCATGGAAATGGTCAAAACAAGGACAAAATGGCACATTAAAAGCAAAATGGCGGACTTCCTGTTGCATGTTGGGTATAGCTCCAAGAGACATTTAAGTGTGGCTCGTTGAAATACATATGCCCACCGAATTTCGTTCGCCTACATCAAACTGAAAGGTGGGGCTCGCCATTTTAGATTTTCCAGGGGGCGCTCTTGAGCCGTTTTGCCACGCCCATTTCCGTCACCCATGAATTATCAAATTTTTCACCGGGACTGACGTATCTGCAAAGTTTCATCCGTTTTCATCGATGTTCAGGCCACCTAAAAGGCATTTGTTTGGAGTAAAGAAGAAGGAGAACTAGTGCTGCGAGCAGCAGTGAGCGGGCCCTCGCACCCCACGTGGGTCGGGGTGTGGCGCCGTTAGTGGGTGTGCTATTTCGGTGTCCAGTACTGACAGAAACTTCCTGTCACCAGTAGGTGGCGCTCTAAGCGTGACTCAATACCGAGGCATAGATGTGTTCAGGACAGTACCTTGATGAAGCGTGAGAAATGTTGTGTAAATCGGACAAAGTATGTAGGAGTTATGAGGACTTCCTGTAAGCAGTAGGTGGCGCTGTAGGTATGACGCAATACTGACCTACAGATGTGTTCAAGATGCGACCTTCATCAAGCATGAGCAATTTGGAGTAAATCGGATAATGTATGTAGGAGTTATGAGTACTTCCTGTTTCACCAGTAGGTGGCGCTGTAAGTGTGACTCAATACCGAAGCATAGATGTGTTCAGAATGCGACCTTCATGAAGCATCAGCAATTTGGTGCAAATCGGATAATATATGTAGGAGTTATGAGGACTTCCTGCTTGACCTGTAGGCGGCGCTATAAGTATGACTCACTGCTGATGCACAGATGTGTTCAGGATGCGACCTTCATCAAGCTTGAGCAATTTGGAGTAAATCGGATAACGTATGTAGGAGTTATGAGTACTTCCTGTTTCACCAGTAGGTGGCGCTGTAAGTGTGACTCAATACCGAAGCATAGATGTGTTCAGAATGCGACCTTCATGAAGCATCAGCAATTTGGTGCAAATCGGATAATGTATGTAGGAGTTATGAGGATGTACTGTTTCACCAATAGGTGGCGCTATAAGTATGACGCAATACTGACACATAGATGTGTTCAGGACAGAACTGTCATGAAGCGTGAGACATATCGGACAAATCGGATAATGTATGGAGGAGTTATGAGGACGTACTGTTTCACCAATAGGTGGCGCTATAAGTATGACGCAATACTGACACATAGATGTGTTCAGGACAGAACTGTCATGAAGCGTGAGACATATCGGACAAATCGGATAATGTATGGAGGAGTTATGAGGACGTACTGTTTCACCAATAGGTGGCGCTATAAGTATGACGCAATACTGACACATAGATGTGTTCAGGACAGAACCGTCATGAAGCGTGAGATATATCAGACAAATCGCATAATGTATGGAGGAGTTATGAAGACTTCCTGTTTCACCAATAGGTGGCACTATACGTATGACGCAATACTGACACATAGATGTGTTCAAGACAGAACCGTCATGAAGCGTGAGATATATCGGACAAATTGGATAATGTATGGAGGAGTTATGAGGACTTCCTGTTTCACCAATAGGTGGCGCTATAAGTATGACGCAATACTGACACATAGATGTGTTCAGGACAGAACCGTCATGAAGCGTGAGATATATCGGACAAATTGGATAATGTATGGAGGAGTTATGAGGACTTCCTGTTTCACCAATAGGTAGCGCTATAAGTATGACGCAATACTGACACATAGATGTGTTCAGGACAGAACCGTCATGAAGCGTGAGATATATCGGACAAATTGGATAATGTATGGAGGAGTTATGAGGACTTCCTGTTTCACCAATAGGTGGCGCTATAAGTATGACGCAATACTGACACATAGATGTGTTCAGGACAGAACCGTCATGAAGCGTGAGATATATCGGACAAATTGGATAATGTATGGAGGAGTTATGAGGACTTCGTGTTTTATGGCGAAATGTCAAACTTTGGCGGGGCGCCACGGCAAGGGTGTTTGGTGAAAACTCAATTTTTTTGATAACTTTTGATCACAAAGGTCTTAAGATGAAGCTGACCCGATATGAAGTTGATCGGATGAAATCTGTAGGAGGAGTTCGTCGAAGTACGAGGCATGGAAATGGTCAAAACAAGGACAAAATGGCACATTAAGAGCAAAATGGCGGACTTCCTGTTGCATGTTGGGTATAGCTCCAAGAGACATTTTAGTGTGTCTCGATGAAATACATGTGCCCTCCGAATTTCGTTCCCCTACATCAAACTGAAAGGTGGGGCTCGCCATTTTAAATTTTCCAGGGGGCGCTCTTGAGCCGTTTTGCCACGCCCATTTCCGTCACCCATGAATTATCAAATTTTTCACCGGGACTGACGTATCTGCAAAGTTTCATCCGTTTTCATCGATGTTCAGGCCACCTGAAAGGCATTTGTTTGGAGTAAAGGAGAAGGAGAAGGAGAAGGAGAATAATAATAACTAGGGCTGCGAGCAGCAGTGAGCGGGCCCTCGCACCCCATGCGTGTCGGGGTGTGGCGCCGTTAAAGGGTGTGCTATTTCGGTGTGCAGTACTGAGAGAAACTTTCTGTCACCAGTAGGTGGCGCTCTAAGCGTGACTCAATACCGAAGCATAGATGTGTTCAGGACGGTACCTTGATGAAGCGTGAGAAATGTTGAGTAAATTGGATAACGTATGTAGGAGTTATGAGGACTTCCTGTTTCACCGATAGGTGGTGCTATAAGTATGATGCAATACTGACACATAGATGTGTTCAGGACAGAACCGTCATGAAGCGTGAGATATATCGGACAAATTGGATAATGTATGCAGGAGTTATGAGGACTTCCTGTTTCACCAATAGGTGGCGCTATAAGTATGACGCAATACTGACACATAGATGTGTTCAGGACAGAACCGTCATGAAGCGTGAGATATATCGGACAAATTGGATAATGTATGGAGGAGTTATGAGGACTTCCTGTTTCACCAATAGGTGGCGCTATAAGTATGACGCAATACTGACACATAGATGTGTTCAGGACAGAACCGTCATGAAGCGTGAGATATATCGGACAAATTGGATAATGTATGGAGGAGTTATGAGGACTTCCTGTTTCACCAATAGGTGGCGCTATAAGTATGACGCAATACTGACACATAGATGTGTTCAGGACAGAACCGTCATGAAGCGTGAGATATATCGGACAAATTGGATAATGTATGGAGGAGTTATGAGGACTTCCTGTTTCACCAATAGGTGGCGCTATAAGTATGACGCAATACTGACACATAGATGTGTTCAGGACAGAACCGTCATGAAGCGTGAGATATATCGGACAAATTGGATAATGTATGGAGGAGTTATGAGGACTTCCTGTTTCACCAATAGGTGGCGCTATAAGTATGACGCAATACTGACACATAGATGTGTTCAGGACAGGACCGTCATGAAGCGTGAGATATATCGGACAAATTGGATAATGTATGGAGGAGTTATGAGGACTTCGTGTTTTATGGCGAAATGTCAAACTTTAGCGGGGCGCCACGGCAAGGGTGTGTGGTGAAAACTCAATTTTTTGGATAACTTTTGATCACAAAGGTCTTAAGATGAAGCCGACCCGATATGAAGTTGATGGGATGAAATCTCTAGGAGGAGTTCGTCGAAGTACGAGGCATGGAAATGGTCAAAACAAGGACAAAATGGCACATTAAAAGCAAAATGGCGGACTTCCTGTTGCATGTTGGGTATAGCTCCAAGAGACATTTTAGTGTGGCTCGATGAAATACATATGCCCACCGAATTTCGTTCGCCTACATCAAACTGAAAGGTGGGGCTCGCCATTTTAAACTTTCCAGGGGGCGCTCTTGAGCCGTTTTGCCACGCCCATTTCCGTCACCCATGAAATATCCGATTTACACCGGGACTGATGTATCTGCAAAGTTTCATCCGTTTTCATCGATGTTTAGACCGCCAAAAAGGCATTTGTTTGGGGAGAAGAAGAAGGAGAAGGAGAAGGAGAAGGAGAAGGAGAAGGAGAAGGAGAAGGAGAATAATAATCCTTCGAGTTTCAATAGGGCCTCGCACCGCCAGTGCTCGGGCCCTAATAATCCTTCGAGTTTCAATAGGGCCTCGCACCGCCAGTGCTCGGGCCCTAAATATAGCTGCAAGCAGCGATGTGGGGGCCAAGCGGGACGCACGACCAGCGCATCAAAGACAACAAGCAAAACATGTCAAAAGCCAGACATGGTTGAACAGGATTCGATCTCTGTACCTGCTGCTTGCAAGGCCGACACGCTAACCACTGTGCTCCGCAGGATGTTGCGAAAGTGAACCACCCTAGTCCACAAGGCATGTGAGCCTTCCCTAACCCCGTGAGTCTGAGTCCTGAGCACTTAATTAATATCACCTGGCAGGGTTGCTTCCTCTCGGTAGAGTGAGAGGGGGGGGTGTCGTTGTTTAAATTGGCACACAGCGAAAAGTATACATAGCATAGCTCAACTATTTACTTCTTCAGAATCCAGACAATCACGCGAACATTTCCATGTATAAAATGTCCTTCGGTCTGCAGAAGTGTAGGAGAGGTGAAGAGTTAGAAACAGTTAGAGATTCTAGAGCGAAGAGAGATTTTCTAGAGCGTGGCTCCATTGATTTCAATGGAGGGGGGGAGTCATTATTCGAACTGTCCCAGAGTGAAAAATATACATCGAAGAGCTTAGCTTTTTTGATTTTATGAATCCCAAGAGTCGTGTGAACGTTTTGATATATAAAATGTGTATGAGCTGTGAGAATTAGAAGAGGGATGGCAGTTTAGAAAATGTGTGACTTTTTCCAAAAACCTCTGAAACTGGTGAAATTGTGCAGAGGACAAAAAGTGTTTCTTTCATTCTGCAATCAAACAAATGAAGTAATAATGAAACCATGGGGTGTTTTGAACTCGGCATGAGCCAGGGAATCCATTGCTACCATCATTTTGAAGATTGGACATACAGTTCAAAAGTTACTGGCATAAACGCAACTCCAACTTTGACACGCTGGTGGCGCTAGAGTGCACGAGATGTCAACATACGGCTTGGTGACAGATGTCATGGGTGTGTCCCGGATGAGTGTGCCAAATGTGGTTTTGATAGATTAAAACTTTACTGAGATATGACCCCAGTTCCTGTTTTGCAGCTTTTCGGCCAATTTTGATTGGCTGTCACGAGGGAAGGCAATGGACGATCAAAAATCCCTGTAAGACTTTGGTGGACATCGGTCTATAGATTGTGCATACTGCGTGTGGTGCAGATTGGTGAAAAAACCTAGGAGGAGATACATTTTGAGGGTTTTACACTAAATCCAATATGGCGGGAAATCCAATATGGTGGAAAATAATGTCATAGGGTGCGTTGAACTTGGCTTGAGCGAAGGAATCCAACGCTGCCTCGTTTTTGAAAATCAGGCTTACAGGTCAAAAGTTGCATGCACAAATGCACTTCCAACTTTGACACGTTGGTGGCGCTAGAGCGTTCAAGCTGTGGACATGGGTCTTGGTGAGAAGACTTTGGGGACTGTCATGAATGAGTGTGCCAATTTTCCCAACTTTTTACCATACGGTTCTATGGGCTGCCATAGACTCCAATGGCAGAAGAATAATAAATAATAATAATAAATAATAAGAAAAGGTACAAGAACAATGGGTGCCAGCGCTTAGCGCTTCGCTGCTTGGCCCCCAATAATAATAAGAAAAGGTACAAGAACAATGGGTGCCAGCGCTTAGCGCTTCGCTGCTTGGCCCCCAATAAAGTACAGTTATTTCTGTGTTTATAAAGGAATTTCGACTTTAATAACTTTAATGGTATTTCTGTTTGAGATAGTGTGTATGATTGCAGAATGCATGCATTCCATTTACAGCTTTAATAGAACAAGGCTATTATATAAAAAGGCAAGTGTATAAAAATATATTAGATTAAAACGACATGAATGGTAACTAATTCTCAAGCTGTCAACATGTGACTTGATGACAGGGGATCCATAACCAGTGTGCCAAATGTGGTTTTGATACATTAGCTGAATCCCAATCTGAGTGCGCAAACCACCCTTCCGCCCCTTCACACTTGAGCCTGAGTCCTGAGCACTTAATGTCAGCTGGAAAGGCCAGAGGGTGCAAGGGCCCTGAATTAAATGCTATTAAAGCATTTCTGATACAACTCCTGTTTAGCGGCATTGTCGCCAAATGCAATTGGCTGTCACAAGCGAACGCATTGGAAAATTAGAAAAAATCATATTGAACCTTTGTAGACTAGGATTAGTCTACATATTGTGTTTTTCACTAAATCCAAAATGGCAGACAATTCAATATAGTATGCAAGACGTAATAGGGTTTGTTTAACTCGGCTTGAGCCAAGGAATCATATAGCACCTTGATTTTGAAAATTGGACTAACGGTTCAAAAGTGGCGTGCATAAATGCATTGGCAACTTTGACATGTTGGTGGCGCTAGAGTGTAGGAGCTGAGGACATGGGTCTTGGTGAGAGGGGTCATGGGACTGTCCCGAATCAGTGTGCCAAATTTCATAACTTTCTACCATACGGTTCTATGGGCTGCCATAGACTCCAATGGCAGAAGAGTATAATAAAGAAAAAAAAAAGGATGATAATAAGAAAAGGTAGAAACATAATGGTGCAAGTACAAGGCTAGACTGACGTGGCGACACGTGGAATCTTCAAAACCTTCCCCTACTCCACAGAAGTCTACACCCACTCACTGCATTTCCTTTACCCACTTTGACTATTTGTACACGGCCATGAACATGGCAAACAATACGCAACCAAGTTCCGTCTGCTGCATTTTACACAAGAGGAGCGCATTATTGTACTATATGTGATTGTCTGTACTGTATGTGCTTGTGTCTATGTAATTGTGTCTATTGTATGTTATGTTCTCTGCTGTACTGTATGTCTGTGATTGTCTACTGTATGTGCTTCCGTCTGATTTTCTCTACTGTATGCAATTGTCTATGTGATTATCTTTACTGTATGAGCTTGTCTATGTGATTGTCTCTACTGTATGTGCTTGTCTGGATAATCGTCTCTACAACAAAACCCATGAATATGATGTACCGTACTGTAAGATGCCTCCCCCACATGGCAAACATTTGTAATACACACATATTACTTACTCTAAACAATAGGCACACGAGTCCCTGGTCTGTGAGCCAAATTTCACAACTTTTAACTGGCAGGAGCGACCGACAATGATTCTGTTGTCTGCCATTGACTTCCACAGCAGCATAATTACAATAATTATAAGAATGCACTTTGGATGAACGGGAATCGAACCCTGAACTCGCTGCTTGCGAGACTGACGCGCTACCCGCTATGCCACGACGGATCTTACAAAGTGCGTCGCAGATTTGAGTGGATAATGTCAGCTTCTGCTTCCTCTTGGTAGAGTGAGTCCTGAGCACTTAATGAATGTCACCTGGTAGGGTTGCTTCCTCTCGGTAGAGTGAGAGGGGGGGGTGTCTTTGTTTAAATTGGCACACAGCGAAAAGTATACATAGCATAGCTCAACTATTTACTTCTTCAGAATCCAGACAATCACGCGAACATTTCCATGTATAAAATGTCCTTCGGTCTTCAGAAGTGTAGGAGAGGTGAAGAGTTAGAAACAGTTAGAGATTCTAGAGCGAAGAGAGATTTTCTAGTGTGGCTCCATTGATTTCAATGGAGGGGGGGGGGTCATTATTCGAACTGTCACAGAGTGAAAAATATACATCGAAGAGCTTAGCTTTTTTGATTTTATGAATCCCAAGAGTCATGTGAACGTTTTGATATATAAAATGTGTATGAGCTGTGAGAATTGGAAGAGGGATGGCAGTTTAGAAAATGTGTGACTTTTTCCAAAATGCGCCTTTCACCACTCTGAAACTGGTGAAATTGTGCAGAAGACAAAAAGTGTTCCTTTCATTCTGCAATCAAACAAATGAAGTAATAATAAAACCATGGGGTGTTTTGAACTCAGCATGAGCCAGGGAATCCATTGCTACCATAATTTTGAAGATTGGACATACAGTTCAAAAGTTACTGGCATAAACGCAACTCCAACTTTGACACGCTGGTGGCGCTAGAGTGCACGACATGTCAACATGAGGCTTGGTGACAGATGTCATGGGTATGTCCCGAATGAGTGTGCCAAATGTGGTTTTGATAGATTAAAACATTACTGAGATATGACCCCAGTTCCTGTTTTGCAGCTTTTCTGCCAATTTTGATTGGCTGTCACGAGCGAACGCAATGGATAATCAAAAATCCCTGTACATCCTTTGTAGACATTGGTGTATAGATGACATCCACCGATGTCCGTGCAGATTGGTGAAAGTTCCTAGGAGGAGATACATTTTAAGGGTTTTGCACATCATTCAAAATGGCGGAGGAGCCAAGATGGCCACAATGACGTCTTAGAGTGCGTTGAATCCGGCTTGAGCCAAGGAATTGAAGGACACCTGAAGTTTGAAAATTGGACTTGCTGAAGAAAAGCTGCATGCATAAATGCACCTCCAACTTTGACACGTTGGTGGCGCTAGAGAGGGTGAGGTGTGGACATGAGACTTGGTGAGGAGGGTCAGGGCACTGTCCCGAATGAGTGTGCCATTTTTCATAACTTTCTACCATAAGCTTCTATGGGCTGCAATAGACTACAATGGCAGAGGAATAAAGAAGAAAGAGAAACGGTACAAACTTAATGGGTGCCTGCGCAGCTGCGCTGCTTGGCCCCCAATAATCCTTCGAGTTTCAATAGGGCCTCGCACCGCCAGTGCTCGGGCCCTAACTAGGGCTGCGAGCAGCAGTGAGCGGGCCCTCGCACCCCATGCGTGTCGGGGTGCTGCGCCGTTAAAGGCTGTGCTATTTCGGTGTGCAGTACTGAGAGAAACTTCCTGTCACCAGTAGGTGGTGCTCTAGGCGTGACTCAATACCGAAGCATAGATGTGTTCAGGACAGTACCTTGATGAAGCGTGAGAAATGTTGAGTAAATCGGATAACGTATGTAGGAGTTATGAGGACTTCCTGTTTCACCAGTAGGTGGCGCTGTAAGTGTGACTCAATACCGACACATAGATGGGTTCAGAAGGCCACCTTCATGAAGCGTCAGCAATTTGGTGCAAATCGGATGATGTATGCAGGAGTTATGAGGACTTCCTGTTTCACCAATAGGTGGCGCTATACGTATGACGCAATACTGACACATAGATGTGTTCAGGACAGAACCGTCATGAAGCGTGAGCTATATCGGACAAATTGGATAATGTATGGAGGAGTTATGAGGACTTCCTGTTTCACCAATAGGTGGCGCTATAAGTATGACGCAATACTGAAACATAGATGTGTTCAGGACAGAACCGTCATGAAGCGTGAGCTATATCGGACAAATTGGATAATGTATGGAGGAGTTATGAGGACTTCCTGTTTCACCAATAGGTGGCGCTATAAGTATGACGCAATACTGAAACATAGATGTGTTCAGGACAGAACCGTCATGAAGCGTGAGATATATCGGACAAATTGGATAATGTATGGAGGAGTTATGAGGACTTCCTGTTTCACCAATAGGTGGCGCTATAAGTATGACGCAATACTGACACATAGATGTGTTCAGGACAGAACCGTCATGAAGCGTGAGATATATCGGACAAATTGGATAATGTATGGAGGAGTTATGAGGACTTCCTGTTTCACCAATAGGTGGCGCTATAAGTATGACGCAATACTGACACATAGATGTGTTCAGGACAGAACCGTCATGAAGCGTGAGATATATCGGACAAATTGGATAATGTATGGAGGAGTTATGAGGACTTCCTGTTTCACCAATAGGTGGCGCTATAAGTATGACGCAATACTGACACATAGATGTGTTCAGGACAGAACCGTCATGAAGCGTGAGATATATCGGACAAATTGGATAATGTATGGAGGAGTTATGAGGACTTCCTGTTTCACCAATAGGTGGCGCTATAAGTATGATGCAATACTGACACATAGATGTGTTCAGGACAGAACCGTCATGAAGCGTGAGATATATCGGACAAATTGGATAATGTATGGAGGAGTTATGAGGACTTCCTGTTTCACCAATAGGTGGCGCTATAAGTATGACGCAATACTGACACATAGATGTGTTCAGGACAGAACCATCATGAAGCGTGAGATATATCGGACAAATTGGATAATGTATGGAGGAGTTATGAGGACTTCCTGTTTCACCAATAGGTGGCGCTATAAGTATGACGCAATACTGACACATAGATGTGTTCAGGACAGAACCGTCATGAAGCGTGAGATATATCGGACAAATTGGATAATGTATGGAGGAGTTATGAGGACTTCGTGTTTTATGGCGAAATGTCAAACTTTGGCAGGGCGCCACGGCAAGGGTGTTTGGTGAAAACTCAATTTTCTTGATAACTTTTGATCACAAAGGTCTTAAGATGAAGCTGACCCGATATGAAGTTGATCGGATGAAATCTGTAGGAGGAGTTTGTCGAAGTACGAGGCATGGAAATGGTCAAAACAAGGACAAAATGGCACATTAAGAGCAAAATGGCGGACTTCCTGTTGCATGTTGGGTATAGCTCCAAGAGACATTTAAGTGTGGCTCGATGAAATACATATGCCCACCGAATTTCGTTAGCCTACATCAAACTGAAAGGTGGGGCTCGCCATTTTAAACTTTCCAGGGGGCGCTCTTGAGCCGTTTTGCCACGCCCATTTCCGTCACCCATGAATTATCAAATTTTTCACCGGGACTGACGTATATGCAAAGTTTCATCCGTTTTCATCGATGTTCAGGCCGCCTAAAAGGCATTTGTTTGGAGTAAAGGAGAAGGAGAAGAAGGAGAAGAAGGAGAAGAATAATAACTAGTGCTGCGAGCAGCAGTGAGCGGGCCCTCGCACCCCACGCGAGTCGGGGTGTGGCGCCGTTAAAGGGTGTGCTATTTCGGTGTCCAGTACTGACAGAAACTTCCTGTCACCAGTAGGTGGCGCTCTAAGCGTGACTCAATACCGACGCATAGATGTGTTCAGGACAGTACCTTGATGAAGCGTGAGAAATGTTGTGTAAATCGGACAAAGTATGTAGGAGTTATGAGGACTTCCTGTAAGCAGTAGGTGGCGCTGTAGGTATGACGCAATACTGACCTACAGATGTGTTCAAGATGCGACCTTCATCAAGCATGAGAAATTTGGAGTAAATCGGATAATGTATGTAGGAGTTATGAGTACTTCCTGTTTCACCAGTAGGTGGCGCTGTAAGTGTAACTCAATACCGACGCATAGATGTGTTCAGAAGGTGACCTTCATGAAGCGTCAGCAATTTGGTGCAAATCGTATGATGTATGCAGGAGTTATGAGGACTTCCTGTTTCACCAATAGGTGGCGCTATAAGTATGACGCAATACTGACACATAGATGTGTTCAGGACAGAACCATCATGAAGCGTGAGATAAATCGGACAAATCGGATAATGTATGGAGGAGTTATGAGGACTTCCTGTTTCACCAATAGGTGGCGCTATAAGTATGACGCAATACTGACACATAGATGTGTTCAGGACAGAACCGTCATGAAGCGTGAGATATATCGGACGAATCGGATAATGTATGGAGGAGTTATGAGGACTTCCTGTTTCACCAATAGGTGGCGCTATAAGTATGATGCAATACTGACACATAGATGTGTTCAGGACAGAACCGTCATGAAGCGTGAGATATATCGGACAAATCGGATAATGTATGGAGGAGTTATGAGGACATCGTGTTTTATGGCGAAATGTCAAACTTTGGCGGGGCGCCAAGGCAAGGGTGTGTGGTGAAAACTCAATTTTTTTGATAACTTTTGATCACAAAGGTCTTAAGATGAAGCTGACCCGATATGAAGTTGATCGGATGAAATCTGTAGGAGGAGTTCGTCGAAGTACGAGGCATGGAAATGGTCAAAACAAGGACAAAATGGCACATTAAGAGCAAAATGGCGGACTTCCTGTTGCATGTTGGGTATAGCTCCAAGAGACATTTAAGTGTGGCTCGATGAAATACATATGCCCACCGAATTTCGTTCGCCTACATCAAACTGAAAGGTGGGGCTCGCCATTTTAAACTTTCCAGGGGGCGCTCTTGAGCCGTTTTGCCACGCCCATTTCCGTCACCAATGAAATATCCGATTTTCACCAGGACTGATGTATCTGCAAAGTTTCATCCGTTTTCATCGATGTTTAGGCCGCCAAAAAGGCATTTGTTTGGGGAGAAGAAGGAGAATAAGGAGAACTAGTGCTGCGAGCAGCAGTGAGCGGGCCCTCGCACCCCATGCGGGTCGGGGTGTGGCACCGTTAAAGGGTGTGCTATTTCGGTGTCCAGTACTGACAGAAACTTCCTGTCACCAGTAGGTGGCGCTCTAAGCGTGACTCAATACCGAAGCATAGATGTGTTCAGGACGGTACCTTGATGAAGCGTGAGAAATGTTGAGTAAATTTGATAACGTATGTAGGAGTTATGAGGACTTCCTGTTTCACCAGTAGGTGGCACTGTAGGTATGACGCAATACTGACTTACAGAAGTGTTCAAGATGCGACCTTCATCAAGCATGAGCAATTTGGAGTAAATCGGATAACATATGTAGGAGTTATGAGTACTTCCTGTTTCACCAGTAGGTGGCGCTGTAAGTGTGACTCAATACCGACGCATAGATGTGTTCAGAAGGTGACCTTCACGAAGCGTCAGCAATTTGGTGCAAATCGGATGATGTATGCAGGAGTTATGAGGACTTCCTGTTTCACCAATAGGTGGCGCTATAAGTATGACGCAATACTGACACATAGATCTGTTCAGGACTGAACCGTCATGAAGCGTGAGATATATCAGACAAATTGGATAATGTATGCAGGAGTTATGAGGACTTCCTGTTTCACCAATAGGTGGCGCTATAAGTATGATGCAATACTGACACATAGATCTGTTCAGGACCGAACCGTCATGAAGCGTGAGATATATCGGACAAATTGGATAATGTATGGAGGAGTTATGAGGACTTCCTGTTACACCAATAGGTGGCGCTATAAGTATGACGCAATACTGACACATAGATGTGTTCAGGACAGAACCCTCATGAAGCGTGAGATATATCGGACGAATTGGATAATGTATGTAGGAGTTATGAGGACTTCCTGTTTCACCAATAGGTGGCGCTATAAGTATGACGCAATACTGACACATAGTTGTGTTCAGGACAGAACCTTCATGAAGCGTGAGATATATCGGACGAATTGGATAATGTATGTAGGAGTTATGAGGACTTCCTGTTTCACCAATAGGTGGCGTTATAAGTATGATGCAATACTGAAACATAGATGTGTTCAGGACAGAACCGTCATGAAGCGTGAGATATATGGGACAAATTGGATAATGTATGTAGGAGTTATGAGGACTTCCTGTTTCACCAATAGGTGGCGCTATAAGTATGACGCAATACTGACACATAGATGTGTTCAGGACAGAACCTTCATGAAGCGTGAGATATATCGGACGAATTGGATAATGTATGTAGGAGTTATGAGGACTTCCTGTTTCACCAATAGGTGGCGCTATAAGTATGACGCAATACTGACACATAGATGTGTTCAGGACAGAACCTTCATGAAGCGTGAGATATATCGGACGAATTGGATAATGTATGGAGGAGTTATGAGGACTTCCTGTTTCACCAATAGGTGGCGCTATAAGTATGACGCAATACTGACACATAGATGTGTTCAGGACAGAACCTTCATGAAGCGTGAGATATATCGGACGAATTGGATAATGTATGTAGGAGTTATGAGGACTTCCTGTTTCACCAATAGGTGGCGCTATAAGTATGATGCAATACTGAAACATAGATGTGTACAGGACAGAACCGTCATGAAGCGTGAGATATATCGGACGAATTGGATAATGTATGTAGGAGTTATGAGGACTTCCTGTTTCACCAATAGGTGGCGCTATAAGTATGATGCAATACTGACACATAGATGTGTTCAGGACAGAACCGTCATGAAGCGTGAGATATATCGGACGAATCGGATAATGTATGGAGGAGTTATGAGGACTTCCTGTTTCACCAATAGGTGGCGCTATAAGTATGACGCAATACTGACACAAAGTTGTGTTCAGGACAGAACCTTCATGAAGCGTGAGATATATCGGACGAATTGGATTATGTATGTAGGAGTTATGAGGACTTCCTGTTTCACCAATAGGTGGCGCTATAAGTATGATGCAATACTGAAACATAGATGTGTTCAGGACAGAACCTTCATGAAGCGTGAGATATATCGGACGAATTGGATAATGTATGTAGGAGTTATGAGGACTTCCTGTTTCACCAATAGGTGGCGCTATAAGTATGACGCAATACTGACACATAGATGTGTTCAGGACAGAACCTTCATGAAGCGTGAGATATATCGGACGAATTGGATAATGTATGTAGGAGTTATGAGGACTTCCTGTTTCACCAATAGGTGGCGCTATAAGTATGATGCAATACTGAAACATAGATGTGTACAGGACAGAACCGTCATGAAGCATGAGATATATCGGACAAATTGGATAATGTATGTAGGAGTTATGAGGACTTCGTGTTTTATGGCGAAATGTCAAACTTTGGCGGGGCGCCACGGCAAGGGTGTGTGGTGAAAACTCAATTTTTTTGATAACTTTTGATCACAAAGGTCTTAAGATGAAGCCGACCCGATATGAAGTTGATCGGATGAAATCTGTAGGAGGAGTTCGTTGAAGTACGAGGCATGGAAATGGTCAAAACAAGGACAAAATGGCACATTAAAAGCAAGATGGCGGACTTCCTGTTGCATGTTGGGTATAGCTCCAAGAGACATTTTAGTGTGTCTCGATGAACTACATATGCCCACCGAATTTCGTTCGACTACATCAAACTGAAAGGTGGGGCTCGCCATTTTAAATTTTCCAGGGGGCGCACTTGAGCCGTTTTGCCACGCCCATTTCCGTCACCCATGAATTATCAAATTTTTTACCGGGACTGACGTATGTGCAAAGTTTCATCCGTTTTCATCGATGTTAAGGCCGCCAAAAAGGCATTTGTTTGGGGAGAAGAAGAAGGAGAAGGAGAAGAATAATAATAACTAGTGCTGCGAGCAGCAGTGAGCGGGCCCTCGCACCCCACGCGGGTCGGGGTGTGGCGCCGTTAAAGGGTGTGCTATTTCGGTGTCCAGTACTGACAGAAACTTCCTGTCACCAGTTAGGTGGCGCTCTAAGCGTGACTCAATACCGATGCATAGATGTGTTCAGGACAGTACCTTGATGAAGCGTGAGAAATGTTGTGTAAATCGGACAAAGTATGTAGGAGTTATGAGGACTTCCTGTAAGCAGTAGGTGGCGCTGTAGGTATGACGCAATACTGACCTACAGATGTGTTCAAGATGCGACCTTCATCAAGCATGAGCAATTTGGAGTAAATCGGATAACATATGTAGGAGTTATGAGTACTTCCTGTTTCACCAGTAGGTGGCGCTGTAAGTGTAACTCAATACCGACGCATAGATGTGTTCAGAAGGTGACCTTCATGAAGCGTCAGCAATTTGGTGCAAATCGGATGATGTATGCAGGAGTTATGAGGACTTCCTGTTTCACCAATAGGTGGCGCTATAAGTATGAAGCAATACTGACACATAGATGTGTTTAGGACAGAACCGTCATGAATCGTGAGATAAATCGGACAAATCGGATAATGTATGGAGGAGTTATGAGGACTTCCTGTTTCACCAATAGGTGGCGCTATAAGTATGACGCAATACTGACACATAGATGTGTTCAGGACAGAACCGTCATGAAGCGTGAGATATATCGGACAAATCGGATAATGTATGGAGGAGTTATGAGGACTTCCTGTTTCACCAATAGGTGGCGCTATAAGTATGACGCAATACTGACACATAGATGTGTTCAGGACAGAACCGTCATGAAGCGTGAGATATATCGGACAAATCGGATAATGTATGGAGGAGTTATGAGGACTTCCTGTTTCACCAATAGGTGGCGCTATAAGTATGACGCAATACTGACACATAGATGTGTTCAGGACAGAACCGTCATGAAGCGTGAGATATATCGGACAAATTGGATAATGTATGGAGGAGTTATGAGGACTTCGTGTTTTATGGCGAAATGTCAAACTTTGGCGGGGCGCCACGGCAAGGGTGTTTGGTGAAAACTCAATTTTTTTGATAACTTTTGATCACAAAGGTCTTAAGATGAAGCTGACCCGATATGAAGTTGATCGGATGAAATCTGTAGGAGGAGTTCGTCGAAGTACGAGGCATGGAAATGGTCAAAACAAGGACAAAATGGCACATTAAGAGCAAAATGGCGGACTTCCTGTTGCATGTTGGGTATAGCTCCAAGAGACATTTAAGTGTGGCTCGATGAAATACATATGCCCACCGAATTTCGTTCGCCTACATCAAACTGAAAGGTGGGGCTCGCCATTTTAAACTTTCCAGGGGGCGCTCTTGAGCCGTTTTGCCACGCCCATTTCCGTCACCAATGAAATATCCGTTTTTCACCGGGTCTGATGTATCTGCAAAGTTTCATCCGTTTTCATCGATGTTTAGGCCGCCAAAAAGGCATTTGTTTGGGGAGAAGAAGAAGGAGAATAATAATCCTTCGAAATTCAATAGGGCCTCGCACCGCCAGTGCTCGGGCCCTAACTAGGGCTGCGAGCAGCAGTGAGCGGGCCCTCGCACCCCACGCGTGTCGGGGTGTGGTGCCGTTAAAGGGTGTGCTATTTCGGTGTCCAGTACTGAGAGAAACTTCCTGTCACCAGTAGGTGGCGCTCTAAGCGTGACTCAATACCGACGCATAGATGTGTTCAGGACAGTACCTTGATGAAGCGTGAGAAATGTTGTGTAAATCGGACAAAGTATGTAGGAGTTATGAGGACTTCCTGCAAGCAGTAGGTGGCGCTGTAGGTATGACGCAATACTGACCTACAGATGTGTTCAAGATGCGACCTTCATCAAGCATGAGCAATTTTGAGTAAATCGGATAACGTATGTAGGAGTTATGAGTACTTCCTGTTTCACCAGTAGGTGGCGCTGTAAGTGTAACTCAATACCGACGCATAGATGTGTTCAGAAGGTGACCTTCACGAAGCGTCAGTAATTTGGTGCAAATCGGATGATGTATGCAGGAGTTATGAGGACTTCCTGTTTCACCAATAGGTGGCGCTATAAGTATGACGCAATACTGACACATAGATGTGTTCAGGACAGAACCGTCATGAAGCGTGAGATATATCGGACAAATTGGATAATGTATGGAGGAGTTATGAGGACTTCCTGTTTCACCAGTAGGTGGCGCTGTAAGTGTGACTCAATACCGACACATAGATGGGTTCAGAAGGCCACCTTCATGAAGCATCAGCAATTTGGTGCAAATCGGATGATGTATGCAGGAGTTATGAGGACTTCCTGTTTCACCAATAGGTGGCGCTATACGTATGACGCAATACTGACACATAGATGTGTTCAGGACAGAACCGTCATGAAGCGTGAGCTATATCGGACAAATGGGATAATGTATGGAGGAGTTATGAGGACTTCCTGTTTCACCAATAGGTGGCGCTATAAGTATGACGCAATACTGACCCATAGATGTGTTCAGGACAGAACCGTCATGAAGCGTGAGATATATCGGACAAATCGGATAATGTATGGAGGAGTTATGAGGACATCGTGTTTTATGGCGAAATGTCAAACTTTGGCGGGGCGCCGCGGCAAGGGTGTTTGGTGAAAACTCAATTTTTTTGATAACTTTTGATCACAAAGGTCTTAAGATGAAGCTGACCCGATATGAAGTTGATCGGATGAAATCTGTAGGAGGAGTTCGTCGAAGTACGAGGCATGGAAATGGTCAAAACAAGGACAAAATGGCACATTAAGAGCAAAATGGCGGACTTCCTGTTGCATGTTGGGTATAGCTCCAAGAGACATTTTAGTGTGTCTCGATGAAATACATGTGCCCTCCGAATTTCTTTCCCCTACATCCAACTGAAAGGTGGGGCTCGCCATTTTAAACTTTCCAGGGGGCGCTCTTGAGCCGTTTTGCCACGCCCATTTCCGTCACCAATGAAATATCCGATTTTCACCAGGACTGATGTATCTGCAAAGTTTCATCCGTTTTCATCGATGTTTAGGCCGCCAAAAAGGCATTTGTTTGGGGAGAAGAAGAAGGTAGAATAATAACTAGTGCTGCGAGCAGCAGTGAGCGGGCCCTCGCACCCCACGCGGGTCGGGGTGTGGCGCCGTTAGTGGGTGTGCTATTTCGGTGTCCAGTACTGACAGAAACTTCCTGTCACTAGTAGGTGGCGCTCTAAGCGTGACTCAATACCGAAGCATAGATGTGTTCAGGACGGTACCTTGATGAAGCGTGAGACATGTTGAGTAAATGGAATAACGTATGTAGGAGTTATGAGGACTTCCTGCTTGACCTGTAGGCGGCGCTGTAAGTGTGACTCAATACCGATGCAAAGATGTGTTCAGAAGGTGACCTTCACGAATCGTCAGCAATTTGGTGCAAATCGGATGATGTATGCAGGAGTTATGAGGACTTCCTGTTTCACCAATAGGTGGCGCTATAAGTATGACACAATACGGACACATAGATGTGTTCAGGACAGAACCGTCATGAAGCGTGAGATATATCGGACGAATTGGATAATGTATGGAGGAGTTATGAGGACTTCCTGTTTCACCAATAGGTGGCGCTATAAGTATGACGCAATACTGACACATAGATGTGTTCAGGACAGAACCGTCATGAAGCGTGAGATATATCGGACAAATTGGATAATGTATGGAGGAGTTATGAGTACTTCCTGTTTCACCAATAGGTGGCGCTATAAGTATGACGCAATACTGACACATAGATGTGTTCAGGACAGAACCGTCATGAAGCGTGAGATATATCGGACGAATCGGATAATGTATGGAGGAGTTATGAGGACTTCCTGTTTCACCAATAGGTGGCGCTATAAGTATGACGCAATACTGACACATAGATGTGTTCAGGACAGAACCTTCATGAAGCGTGAGATATATCGGACAAATCGGATAATGTATGGAGGAGTTATGAGGACTTCCTGTTTCACCAATAGGTGGCGCTATAAGTATGATGCAATACTGACACATAGATGTGTTCAGGACAGAACTGTCATGAAGCGTGAGACATATCGGACAAATCGGATAATGTATGGAGGAGTTATGAGGACGTACTGTTTCACCAATAGGTGGCGCTATAAGTATGACGCAATACTGACACATAGATGTGTTCAGGACAGAACCGTCATGAAGCGTGAGATATATCGGACAAATCCGATAATGTATGGAGGAGTTATGAGGACATCGTGTTTTATGGCGAAATGTCAAACTTTGGCGGGGCGCCACGGCAAGGGTGTTTGGTGAAAACTCAATTTTTTTGATAACTTTTGATCACAAAGGTCTTAAGATGAAGCTGACCCGATATGAAGTTGATCGGATGAAATCTGTAGGAGGAGTTCGTCGAAGTACGAGGCATGGAAATGGTCAAAACAAGGACAAAATGGCACATTAAGAGCAAAATGGCGGACTTCCTGTTGCATGTTGGGTATAGCTCCAAGAGACATTTAAGTGTGGCTCGATGAAATACATATGCCCTCCGAATTTCGTTCGCCTACATCAAACTGAAAGGTGGGGCTCGCCATTTTAAATTTTCCAGGGGGCGCTCTTGAGCCGTTTTGCCACGCCTATTTCCGGCACCCATGAATTATCAAATTTTTCACCGGGACTGACGTATCTGCAAAGTTTCATCCGTTTTCATCGATGTTTAGGCCGCCAAAAAGGCATTTGTTTGGGGAGAAGAACAAGAATAATAATAATCCTTCGAAATACAATAGGGCCTCGCACCGCCAGTGCTCGGGCCCTAACTAGGGCTGCGAGCAGCAGTGAGCGGGCCCTCGCACCCCACGCGTGTCGGGGTGTGGCGCCGTTAAAGGGTGTGCTATTTCGGTGTCCAGTACTGACAGAAACTTCCTGTCACCAGTAGGTGGCGCTCTAAGCGTGACTCAATACCGACGCATGGATGTGTTCAGGACGGTACCTTGATGAAGCGTGAGAAATGTTGTGTAAATCGGACAAAGTATGTAGGAGTTATGAGGACTTCCTGTAAGCAGTAGGTGGCGCTGTAGGTATGACGCAATACTGACCTACAGATGTGTTCAAGATGCGACCTTCATTAAGCGTGAGCAATTTGGAGTAAATCGGATAATGTATGTAGGAGTTATGAGTACTTCCTGTTTCACCAGTAGGTGGCGCTGTAAGTGTAACTCAATACCGACGCATAGATGTGTTCAGAAGGTGACCTTCATGAAGCGTCAGCAATTTGGTGCAAATCGGATAATGTATGCAGGAGTTATGAGGACTTCCTGTTTCACCAATAGGTGGCGCTATAAGTATGACGCAATACTGACACATAGATGTGTTCAGGACAGAACCGTCATGAAGCGTGAGATAAATCGGACAAATCGGATAATGTATGGAGGAGTTATGAGGACTTCCTGTTTCACCAATAGGTGGCGCTATAAGTATGACGCAATACTGACACATAGATGTGTTCAGGACAGAACCGTCATGAAGCGTGAGATATATCGGACAAATCGGATAATGTATGGAGGAGTTATGAGGACTTCCTGTTTCACCAATAGGTGGCGCTATAAGTATGACGCAATACTGACACATAGATGTGTTCAGGACAGAACCGTCATGAAGCGTGAGATATATCGGACAAATCGGATAATGTATGGAGGAGTTATGAGGACTTCCTGTTTCACCAATAGGTGGCGCTATAAGTATGATGCAATACTGACACATAGATGTGTTCAGGACAGAACCGTCATGAAGCGTGAGATATATCGGACAAATTGGATAATGTATGGAGGAGTTATGAGGACTTCGTGTTTTATGGCGAAATGTCAAACTTTGGCGGGGCGCCACGGCAAGGGTGTTTGGTGAAAACTCAATTTTTTTGATAACTTTTGATCACAAAGGTCTTAAGATGAAGCTGACCCGATATGAAGTTGATCGGATGAAATCTGTAGGAGGAGTTCGTCGAAGTACGAGGCATGGAAATGGTCAAAACAAGGACAAAATGGCACATTAAGAGCAAAATGGCGGACTTCCTGTTGCATGTTGGGTATAGTTTCAAGAGACATTTTAGTGTGTCTCGATGAAATACATATGCCCTCCGAATTTCGTTCGCCTACATCAAACTGAAAGGTGGGGCTCGCCATTTTAAACTTTCCAGGGGGCGCTCTTGAGCCGTTTTGCCACGCCCATTTCCGTCACCAATGATATATCCGATTTTCACCGGGACTGATGTATCTGCAAAGTTTCATCCGTTTTCATTGATGTTTAGGCCGCCAAAAAGGCATTTGTTTCGGAAGAAGAAGGAGAAGAAGGAGAATAAGGAGAATAATAATAATCCTTCGAGTTTCAATAGGGCCTCGCACCGCCAGTGCTCGGGCCCTAACTAGGGCTGCGAGCAGCAGTGAGCGGGCCCTCGCACCTTAATGCGTGTCGGGGTGCTGCGCCGTTAAAGGCTGTGCTATTTCGGTGTGCAGTACTGAGAGAAACTTCCTGTCACCAGTAGGTGGCGCTCTAGGCGTGACTCAATACCGAAGCATAGATGTGTTCAGGACGGTACCTTGATGAAGCGTGAGAAATGTTGAGTAAATCGGATAACGTATGTAGGAGTTATGAGGACTTCCTGTTTCACCAGTAGGTGGCGCTGTAAGTGTGACTCAATACCGACACATAGATGGGTTCAGAAGGCCACCTTCATGAAGCGTCAGCAATTTGGTGCAAATCGGATGATGTATGCAGGAGTTATGAGGACTTCCTGTTTCACCAATAGGTGGCGCTATTCGTATGACGCAATACTGACACATAGATGTGTTCAGGACAGAACCGTTATGAAGCGTGAGCTATATCGGACAAATTGGATAATGTATGGAGGAGTTATGAGGACTTCCTGTTTCACCAATAGGTGGCGCTATAAGTATGACGAAATACTGAAACATAGATGTGTTCAGGACAGAACCGTCATGAAGCGTGAGATATATCGGACAAATTGGATAATGTATGGAGGAGTTATGAGGACTTCCTGTTTCACCAATAGGTGGCGCTATAAGTATGACGCAATACTGACACATAGATGTGTTCAGGACAGAACCGTCATGAAGCGTGAGATATATCGGACAAATTGGATAATGTATGGAGGAGTTATGAGGACTTCGTGTTTTATGGCGAAATGTCAAACTTTGGCGGGGCGCCACGGCAAGGGTGTTTGGTGAAAACTCAATTTTTTTGATAACTTTTGATCACAAAGGTCTTAAGATGAAGCTGACCCGATATGAAGTTGATCGGATGAAATCTGTAGGAGGAGTTCGTCGAAGTACGAGGCATGGAAATGGTCAAAACAAGGACAAAATGGCACATTAAAAGCAAAATGGCGGACTTCCTGTTGCATGTTGGGTATAGCTCCAAGAGACATTTTAGTGTGTCTCGATGAAATACATGTGCCCTCCGAATTTCTTTCCCCTACATCCAACTGAAAGGTGGGGCTCGCCATTTTAAACTTTCCAGGGGGCGCTCTTGAGCCGTTTTGCCACGCCCATTTCCGTCACCAATGAAATATCCGATTTTCACCAGGACTGATGTATCTGCAAAGTTTCATCCGTTTTCATCGATGTTTAGGCCGCCAAAAAGGCATTTGTTTGGGGAGAAGAAGAAGGTAGAATAATAACTAGGGCTGCGAGCAGCAGTGAGCGGGCCCTCGCACCCCATGCGGGTCGGGGTGTGGCGCCGTTAAAGTGTGTGCTATTTCGGTGTCCAGTACTGAGAGAAACTTCCTGTCACCAGTAGGTGGCGCTCTAAGCGTGACTCAATACCGACGCATAGATGTGTTCAGGACAGTACCTTGATGAAGCGTGAGAAATGTTGTGTAAATCGGACAAAGTATGTAGGAGTTATGAGGACTTCCTGTAAGCAGTAGGTGGCGCTCTAGGTATGACGCAATACTGACCTACAGATGTGTTCAAGATGCGACCTTCATCAAGCATTAGCAATTTGGAGTAAATCGGATAATGTATGTAGGAGTTATGAGTACTTCCTGTTTCACCAGTAGGTGGCGCTGTAAGTGTAACTCAATACCGACGCATAGATGTGTTCAGAAGGTGACCTTCATGAAGCGTCAGCAATTTGGTGCAAATCGGATCATGTATGCAGGAGTTATGAGGACTTCCTGTTTCACCAATAGGTGGCGCTATAAGTATGACGCAATACTGACACATAGATGTGTTCAGGACAGAACCGTCATGAAGCGTGAGATAAATCGGACAAATCGGATAATGTATGGAGGAGTTATGAGGACTTCCTGTTTCACCAATAGGTGGCGCTATAAGTATGACGCAATACTGACACATAGATGTGTTCAGGACAGAACCGTTATGAAGCGTGAGATATATCGGACAAATCGGATAATGTATGGAGGAGTTATGAGGACTTCCTGTTTTACCAATAGGTGGCGCTATAAGTATGACGCAATACTGACACATAGATGTGTTCAGGACAGAACCTTCATGAAGCGTGAGATATATCGGACGAATTGGATAATGTATGGAGGAGTTATGAGGACTTCCTGTTTCACCAATAGGTGGCGCTATAAGTATGATGCAATACTGACACATAGATGTGTTCAGGACAGAACAGTCATGAAGCGTGAGATATATCGGACGAATTGGATAATGTATGTAGGAGTTATGAGGACTTCCTGTTTCACCAATATGTGGCGCTATAAGTATGACGCAATACTGACACATAGATGTGTTCAGGACAGAACCCTCATGAAGCGTGAGATGTATCGGACAAATCCGATAATGTATGGAGGAGTTATGGGGACTTCCTGTTTCACCAATAGGTGGCGCTATAAGTATGACGCAATACTGACACATAGATGTGTTCAGGACAGAACCGTTATGAAGCGTGAGATATATCGGACAAATCGGATAATGTATGGAGGAGTTATGAGGACTTCCTGTTTTACCAATAGGTGGCGCTATAAGTATGACGCAATACTGACACATAGATGTGTTCAGGACAGAACCTTCATGAAGCGTGAGATATATCGGACGAATTGGATAATGTATGGAGGAGTTATGAGGACTTCCTGTTTCACCAATAGGTGGCGCTATAAGTATGATGCAATACTGACACATAGATGTGTTCAGGACAGAACAGTCATGAAGCGTGAGATATATCGGACGAATTGGATAATGTATGTAGGAGTTATGAGGACTTCCTGTTTCACCAATAGGTGGCGCTATAAGTATGACGCAATACTGACACATAGATGTGTTCAGGACAGAACCCTCATGAAGCGTGAGATGTATCGGACAAATCCGATAATGTATGGAGGAGTTATGGGGACTTCCTGTTTCACCAATAGGTGGCGCAATAAGTATGACGCAATACTGACACATAGATGTGTTCAGGACAGAACTGTCATGAAGCGTGAGATATATCGGACAAATCCGATAATGTATGGAGGAGTTATGAGGACATCGTGTTTTATGGCGAAATGTCAAACTTTGGCGGGGCGCCACGGCAAGGGTGTTTAGTGAAAACTCAATTTTTTTGATAACTTTTGATCACAAAGGTCTTAAGATGAAGCTGACCCGATATGAAGTTGATCGGATGAAATCTGTAGGAGGAGTTCGTCGAAGTACGAGGCATGGAAATGGTCAAAACAAGGACAAAATGGCACATTAAGAGCAAAATGGCGGACTTCCTGTTGCATGTTGGGTATAGCTCCAAGAGACATTTAAGTGTGGCTCGATGAAATACATATGCCCTCCGAATTTTGTTCGCCTACATCAAACTGAAAGGTGGGGCTCGCCATTTTAAACTTTCCAGGGGGCGCTCTTGAGACGTTTTGCCACGCCCATTTCCGTCACCCATGAATTATCAAATTTTTCACCGGGACTGACGTATCTGCAAAGTTTCATCCGTTTTCATCGATGTTCAGGCCGCCTAAAAGGCATTTGTTTGGAGTAAAGAATAATAATAATAATAATAATCCTTCGAGTTTCAATAGGGCCTCGCACCGCCAGTGCTCGGGCCCTAACTAGGGCTGCGAGCAGCAGTGAGCGGGCCCTCGCACCTTAATGCGTGTCGGGGTGCTGCGCCGTTAAAGGCTGTGCTATTTCGGTGTGCAGTACTGAGAGAAACTTCCTGTCACCAGTAGGTGGCGCTCTAGGCGTGACTCAATACCGAAGCATAGATGTGTTCAGGACGGTACCTTGATGAAGCGTGAGAAATGTTGAGTAAATCGGATAACGTATGTAGGAGTTATGAGGACTTCCTGTTTCACCAGTAGGTGGCGCTGTAAGTGTGACTCAATACCGACACATAGATGGGTTCAGAAGGCCACCTTCATGAAGCGTCAGCAATTTGGTGCAAATCGGATGATGTATGCAGGAGTTATGAGGACTTCCTGTTTCACCAATAGGTGGCGCTATTCGTATGACGCAATACTGACACATAGATGTGTTCAGGACAGAACCGTTATGAAGCGTGAGCTATATCGGACAAATTGGATAATGTATGGAGGAGTTATGAGGACTTCCTGTTTCACCAATAGGTGGCGCTATAAGTATGACGAAATACTGAAACATAGATGTGTTCAGGACAGAACCGTCATGAAGCGTGAGATATATCGGACAAATTGGATAATGTATGGAGGAGTTATGAGGACTTCCTGTTTCACCAATAGGTGGCGCTATAAGTATGACGCAATACTGACACATAGATGTGTTCAGGACAGAACCGTCATGAAGCGTGAGATATATCGGACAAATTGGATAATGTATGGAGGAGTTATGAGGACTTCGTGTTTTATGGCGAAATGTCAAACTTTGGCGGGGCGCCACGGCAAGGGTGTTTGGTGAAAACTCAATTTTTTTGATAACTTTTGATCACAAAGGTCTTAAGATGAAGCTGACCCGATATGAAGTTGATCGGATGAAATCTGTAGGAGGAGTTCGTCGAAGTACGAGGCATGGAAATGGTCAAAACAAGGACAAAATGGCACATTAAAAGCAAAATGGCGGCCGTCCTGTTGCATGTTGGGTATAGCTCCAAGAGACATTTTAGTGCGTCTCGATGAACTACATATGCCCTCCGAATTTCGTTCGCCTACATCAAACTGAAAGGTGGGGCTCGCCATTTTAAACTTTCCAGGGGGCGCTCTTGAGCCGTTTTGCCACGCCCATTTCCGTCACCCATGAATTATCAAATTTTTCACCGGGACTGACGTATCTGCAAAGTTTCATCCGTTTTCATCGATGTTTAGGCCGCCAAAAATGCATTTGTTTTGGAAGAAGGAGAAGGAGAAGGAGAAGGAGAATAATCCTTCGAAATACAATAGGGCCTCGCACCGCCAGTGCTCGGGCCCTAAGCTGCAAGCAGCAGTGAGCGGGCCCTCGCACCCCACGCGGGTCGGGGTGTGGCGCCGTTAAAGGGTGTGCTATTTCGGTGTCCAGTACTGACAGAAACTTCCTGTCACCAGTAGGTGGCGCTCTAAGCGTGACTCAATACCGACGCATAGATGTGTTCAGGACAGTACCTTGATGAAGCGTGAGAAATGTTGTGTAAATCGGACAAAGTATGTAGGACTTATGAGGACTTCCTGTAAGCAGTAGGTGGCGCTGTAGGTATGACGCAATACTGACCTACAGATGTGTTCAAGATGCGACCTTCATGAAGCGTCAGCAATTTGGTGCAAATCGGATGATGTATGCAGGAGTTATGAGGACTTCCTGTTTCACCAATAGGTGGCGCTATAAGTATGAAGCAATACTGACACATAGATGTGTTTAGGACAGAACCGTCATGAATCGTGAGATAAATCGGACAAATCGGATAATGTATGGAGGAGTTATGAGGACTTCCTGTTTCACCAATAGGTGGCGCTATAAGTATGACGCAATACTGACACATAGATGTGTTCAGGACAGAACCGTCATGAAGCGTGAGCTATATCGGACTAATTGGATAATGTATGGAGGAGTTATGAGGACTTCCTTTTTCACCAATAGGTGGCGCTATAAGTATGACGCAATACTGACACATAGATGTGTTCATGACAGAACTGTCATGAAGCGTGAGACATATCGGACAAATCGGATAATGTATGGAGGAGTTATGAGGACTTCCTGTTTCACCAATAGGTGGCGCTATAAGTATGACGCAATACTGACACATAGATGTGTTCAGGACAGAACCGTCATGAAGCGTGAGATATATCGGACAAATTGGATAATGTATGGAGGAGTTATGAGGACTTCCTATTTCACCAATAGGTGGCGCTATAAGTATGACGCAATACTGACACATAGATGTGTTCATGACAGAACTGTCATGAAGCGTGAGACATATCGGACAAATCGGATAATGTATGGAGGAGTTTTGAGGACTTCCTGTTTCACCAATAGGTGGCGCTATAAGTATGACGCAATACTGACACATAGATGTGTTCAGGACAGAACCGTCATGAAGCGTGAGATATATCGGACAAATCGGATAATGTATGGAGGAGTTATGAGGACTTCCTGTTTCACCAATAGGTGGCGCTATAAGTATGATGCAATACTGACACATAGATGTGTTCAGGACAGAACCGTCATGAAGCGTGAGCTATATCGGACAAATTGGATAATGTATGGAGGAGTTATGAGGACTTCCTATTTCACCAATAGGTGGCGCTATAAGTATGACGCAATACTGACACATAGATGTGTTCAGGACAGAATCGTCATGAAGCGTGAGATATATCGGACAAATTGGATAATGTATGGAGGAGTTATGAGGACTTCCTGTTTCACCAATAGGTGGCGCTATACGTATGACGCAATACTGACACATAGATGTGTTCAGGACAGAACCGTCATGAAGCGTGAGCTATATCGGACTAATTGGATAATGTATGGAGGAGTTATGAGGACTTCCTTTTTCACCAATAGGTGGCGCTATAAGTATGACGCAATACTGACACATAGATGTGTTCATGACAGAACTGTCATGAAGCGTGAGACATATCGGACAAATCGGATAATGTATGGAGGAGTTATGAGGACTTCCTGTTTCACCAATAGGTGGCGCTATAAGTATGACGCAATACTGACACATAGATGTGTTCAGGACAGAACCGTCATGAAGCGTGAGATATATCGGACAAATTGGATAATGTATGGAGGAGTTATGAGGACTTCCTATTTCACCAATAGGTGGCGCTATAAGTATGACGCAATACTGACACATAGATGTGTTCATGACAGAACTGTCATGAAGCGTGAGACATATCGGACAAATCGGATAATGTATGGAGGAGTTTTGAGGACTTCCTGTTTCACCAATAGGTGGCGCTATAAGTATGACGCAATACTGACACATAGATGTGTTCAGGACAGAACCGTCATGAAGCGTGAGATATATCGGACAAATCGGATAATGTATGGAGGAGTTATGAGGACTTCCTGTTTCACCAATAGGTGGCGCTATAAGTATGATGCAATACTGACACATAGATGTGTTCAGGACAGAACCGTCATGAAGCGTGAGATATATCGGACAAATTGGATAATGTATGGAGGAGTTATGAGGACTTCGTGTTTTATGGCGAAATGTCAAACTTTGGCGGGGCGCCACGGCAAGGGTGTTTGGTGAAAACTCAATTTTTTTGATAACTTTTGATCACAAAGGTCTTAAGATGAAGCTGACCCGATATGAAGTTGATCGGATGAAATCTGTAGGAGGAGTTCGTCGAAGTACGAGGCATGGAAATGGTCAAAACAAGGACAAAATGGCACATTAAGAGCAAAATGGCGGACTTCCTGTTGCATGTTGGGTATAGCTCCAAGAGACATTTAAGTGTGGCTCGATGAAATACATATGCCCACCGAATTTCGTTCGCCTACATCAAACTGAAAGGTGGGGCTCGCCATTTTAAACTTTCCAGGGGGCGCTCTTGAGCCGTTTTGCCACACCCATTTCCCTCACCCATGAATTATCAAATTTTTCACCGGGACTGACGTATCTGCAAAGTTTCATTCGTTTTCATCGATGTTTAGGCCGCCAAAAAGGCATTTGTTTGGGGAGAAGAAGAATAACAAGAAGGTAGGAGAATAATAATAATCCTTCGAAATACAATAGGGCCTCGCACCGCCAGTGCTCGGGCCCTAATAATCCTTCGAGTTTCAATAGGGCCTCGCACCGCCAGTGCTCGGGCCCTAATAATAATCCTTCGAGTTTCAATAGGGCCTCGCACCGCCAGTGCTCGGGCCCTAATAATAATCCTTCGAATTTCAATAGGGCCTCGCACCGCCAGTGCTCGGGCCCTAATAATAATCCTTCGAAATACAATAGGGCCTCGCACCGCCAGTGCTCGGGCCCTAACAAGTTACACACTCTGGTACAGTAGGTGGCTGTATGCACATTAAAGTTGTTTGCGATCCGCCACTAAACCCAGCGAAGAAGGAGACGACAACGGGGTATACTTCCGTTCTGTTTGAAACAGAAACGATTGAGAAAGACCAACACGCCAGTCTTTGTCCCCGCGACAACACAGATCCTGTAAGTATCTCAATTTCAATGTATACATAGCTAGCTATGTATTTTGGTATCGTCCCAGATAAAACACCAACGTTATGTGCAAGCTACCCTTTTGTAATGATTATCTATATGCAGATGCTCTCTTTCCAATGTTAGATAAATAGCTAGCCAGCTAACGTGATTAGCCTTTTTCTGTACATCATGGCTAGCTAAGTAGCCTACGTAAAATTACTCTGTCGCAATGATTGTTATAACTTTCGCTTTTGTGTAATTGTAGCTTAAATTATAATGTTGGCTTGGCAACTTGAGAATATTTCAGTTGTGTACACTATAACTTTTGTGAAGTGTTGTCGTGGGTAGTGTTGTCACGATACCAATATTTGACCTGCGATACTATACCAGCCAAAGTATCACGATACCAAGTAGTATCACGATACCGCAGCATTAAATTTTTTGTGCAACGTGCAATGTACAGTACATTACAGTACAGTGTAATCACTTTATATGAGTGGTGCATGAATAACATGCATATAACGCATTACATTGTAACTCTACAGGTAAGTAAAAATATATTATGCATATTATTAATTATTAATATTAAATATTTAAAATGCATATCTAACAACAGAATCAGCCATGTATACACACAAGTTTAGTATCACCAACCACCAGTAAAGGTCAGCGGAGAGCCACTGGGTTTTGGTTGATGGCAGTGACATCAACATGCTTTATCTAGCTTTCACTTTCGTTTAAGTCAAAACCAGATCAAATGACCAAATGTCAAGAGGTGGATATCATTGGATTATCATTGGATTCGTCTCAGCCTACATAATCTAGCTCACATTATTTTAAGGAGTTTGGAGTTGGAATGAGAGGACGACAAATTTAATTCAACAGCTGTGCATGACGACATGACAGCAGGTAGGCTAACGTTACTTCATTAGCTAGCCAGCTGGCTAGCATTGGCTGGCTAACTAGCAACAGCAGCACACGCTTTAGCCAAGAGGTTTATTCATTAATTTTTGTAATATTAGCTAATGGCAAGAACACTGCTAGTTATAACAAATAAAGTCATACTAACCTCGTTAGCTCGTCTGTATTCCAGTGCAAGGTCTGGATGACGAGATTGTAGATGCTTTATTAAGTTTGATGTGTTGTCTCCTTTTGCCTGTACGGCATTGCTGCATCACCTGCACAACAGACGGCCATCATCTATCGCTTTTCCTTGTTTATATGGTTTAAAACCAAAATAGTTCCATATTAAACTTTTCGAGTTGTTTCATCAATAATGTTACATTTGATGGTATGGACTTGGAGCTAGGGAACGCTTCTGACATTACGATAGCCTACTGAGAACGAGACTGGCTTGCGCCCAGGCATACAGATAACATCAATATTGTGACTGCGGAGTTGCATGTGTGCGCGAGCCAACACATTGGGAGCTGCACAACGGTGTCGCGAGCCAGTGACTGTGGAGATATGTGCGTGAGCCAACAAATTGGGAGCTGCACAACGGTGTCGCTAGCCTGTGACTGTGGAGATGTGTGCGCGAGCCAACAAATTGGGAGCTGCACAAAGGTGTCGTGAGCCAGTCTTCTCATTACCAGAAACCAGTGAATTTGGGAAGATGTAACATTGTCCCCCTCCACAGTAGTACCGTATTCCACGGTAGTACCGTTGTATAGAGCTTATAGTATAGTTGGCACCGTGACGTTTTGGCACCGCGGTAGACCGTTGGTACCGGTATATCGTGCAACACTAGTCGTGGGTCATTGTTTCCTAATTACGGGCAATGGTGGAGTCTTCTCGAGTCTAGCAGACTCGCGCGAGCTCCTGCACGTTCGTACTGTTTCATCGCTTGGAATAAAATGCGATAATTAGCTTACTCATTGATTTCGCATTAACCCACGACACCGTTAGTAGGTGTTCGTTTTTAGGCATTCATTTTTCCGAAGTTAATGTTAACAGAATACTAGAAGCCCCAACAACGGAGCTAGGCTAGCTAGCAGGATTTGTTATAGCAGCCATCTTGGCTTTTTTGGTTACAGCAGCCATCTTGGTGGTTTTGGGATGTGATTTCATGTTACTCTTAACTGTTGAAATGGTTGCTCATGCTGTCAAACGGGTAAAGAATTGTGTACTACGTTTTCACTCACATACAAATCCAAATTTTGCATAATAGGTACTCATGATGTGGACTACTAATATAGTGTCTTGCAAAATCTATTTAATTAGGGTGGTAGACATGTTGCCCTGTTCCTCTAAACGTGTCAGAAATCACGTGGTCCTGTGGAGTGTGCATGTCAGCCAACGAGAGGGTCACCCACTCTCGCTCTCTCTCCCTCTTTCCCCTCCCATGCTCTCAGTTGCCAACCTCCCAGTTCTTGTTTGAACTGAGCAAGAAGCAGGTGAGCGGGACAGGAAGAGGCGCTAAGACGGGGACAGGTGTGGCCAGGGGCAGTCCTGGGACAGCACCACAGGCTCTGTGAGTCTTGTTCAGTTAAATGCCCTCATGAGTATTAACAGAAGAGCACCATATACATATGCACACATACACTCTAGTCTCACTCAGCCCTTAGGTGGAGAAACACCTGATCATCAATATAGGCAGGCACACGTAAGTACAAATGCACATACGTTTCCATAGACGGGATAAACAAATGGGAATATTGATATTGAGTTAATGTTAGCGGTAGACGTGAGATTCATAAGACACATCACTGACGCCAGTGACGCCACAATATCAGGGAAATTGAGCAATTGCTTCCCTGTAGTGCAAACTTGCAAGATTCGCTCAGTTATTAACCCTTCTTGCCTTTTTTGTTGTTGGTTTTCTCTCTCCTCCTTCCTCTCTGTGCAGTTCTCCTGTGTGCTGAGCTATCCCATGTATTGCCACTGCTGACAGGGTAGAGCTGTGTATGTAACGTACTGTAACGTAATGTAATGTAATGTAGAGCTCAGCCCCATGCAGAAGTGAGTGATGAGGGAAGAGGAAGATAATTTCCCCGTTTTTTTTTCCTCCAGTTTTAGGAACCGTCTCAAGAATGTGTTCCCCACTTTTATGCCTTTAAATCAGGGTAAGAGTATTCCAGGTGTGTGGCCATGGCCATGAACACCAGTAGAGGAGGGAACCAAGTGTCTCATTCTCTCTCCACAGTTGTGTGGTTGTTACCCCCCACTAGCTACATATTCATTCAATCTTTATTTAACCTTGTGAATCAATTGAGAGTAAGCTCTCATTTACAATGACGTATAATCACTCTATATTTGAACTTGTACTACAGGTGAGAGAATCCTTTTTAATGGTCTCCCTCATTCGCTCTCCTAGCTGTGATGTTAGAGTTGTGCAAGACTTGGGTGTTCTCCTGCTCTGAGTGCCCATTCTCCTACACCTCCCAGATCTACCTCCACAAGCACATCAAGAGGAGCCATGACAACCTCTGTCTCTGCTGAGGAACACACAGAGCATTATGAAGTAGCCAGTGCCTTGGCGAAGGTGTTTGAGCAGCAGTCGTCAATGGATTAACTCCCAAGACACAAGGAAGAGACAGCGCAACACACGCTATGACTCCTGTGACAAAGGTAATATAATAAAGTGCATTCAACAGTCCCAAAAGAGTACTACTTGAGTTGACTAATCTGAGCTAATTTAACCTCTACTATATGTTCCAGTGCCCAGGCAGCCGATCGGCAGAACTCAGACCAGACCAGCTATGCCAGGTGCCAGAGCCGGAAGGCCTGCTCTGCCAGTTATCAATGCAGGTACAGATGTGGGAACATAAGAATGTAACTTGACCCGCGGTATTCTAACAGGCGCTTTACGGCATTCCGCACCACCGCTCGCCTGCCCATAGGGGCGCAGTAATACCACTCATTGACCCATTGCTGTAGCTCATCTCGCACATTAGATGAGCCTACCGTTCTCAAACTCCTTGTTCTCTGTCTGGTTGTAATTTAATTATTACGAACAAAGCCTATCTATTTATAGTTTCTATCTCTGTAACTGTCGCCGGGTCTATATCTGTTAACTGTCGGGACAAGTAGAAGTTTAATACATTAGGCTTACTGAGTGTTCTCATATGGAACATGGCATCAGGACGAGTAAGATGGCTAACGGAGCTGACCAGAGATGTGTTTGAAATGGTTCACTCACTCCCTATTCCCTATTACCATGGATGTATTGAGTGTGACTCATAGTGAACTACATGGGGAATGATTTAACAGTTTTGGGACACTACGTGGAATGTAACTGCGTAAGATATTCATGACTCAAACAAGCAGACGCGCCGATCACTGATGGCAGCAGGTTGAAATATCAGGTAGTATTCAGGTTCCATGTTTAGTTGAATGATAAATCCCATATAAATGGTTGGAATTCTAATGATGTGCAAGTGTGATTTTGTCAACTTTAGTGCTGTCTGCCAAGGGCGTAGGTTTGCGTATGGACGGTCGGGACATGTCCCTACCAACATTTTGGGAGGCCCAAATTGTCCCTACCAACTTTTAAGCAACCTTGACCGTACCAATTATTTTGCATTATAGATATTAGACCGTTAGCCTACCCCTTTCCTCCACTGTGAATGTGCCATCCCAGTATTCTTTTTATATTTTTTAAACTCACGTTTGATTGGCTCATTTGGCTGAGATAGATCATTGCATTTTTCAAATTTTCGCTTGATCTGAAGACCAACAGCCTTACAGACAGACGACAGCAAGCCATATAGTTGTGATTCTGACAGCCATTTAGGTAGGCTACATCCACCACAATGTCGCCTCCCCCTCTGAAGAGGATGAGAGATATCAGGATCTTTTTCTCCGCAACTGTAAGTAACGTTAGCGTTAGCTAGCTAGCTGCTGGTAAACTAAGTAGCTAACGTTAGGCAGTAGCCACATGAAAACCAGCTAGGTTGGTGCTAGCTAATGTTACCTAAACTAACATCACTTGTCTTTCCATTGTGGCAAATTATCAACCGGTGATATAAGATGGCTAGCTAGCGAACTGTTATGATGGCTTCTATCATCCTGTAACATTAGGATAGCAGCAGCCATTACATTATTATACATTAGCTGCCCACCAGAGGTTTAATTGAATAGGACATCATGGCATCCTCACAAGTAATGACCGTAAGTGTCCGCAATGAATACTAGCCGATGGGCTATTAGCTATAGCTTTGTAAAACCCAGTCTGTGCTAGACGTGATGCTAATTTTCGCTATATTAAACTCCCACTAACTTATGCTAAAAATGTCAGTGATATTAAAGTCGTAAGTTTTGATATAAAAATGAAGACATTGTTTTAGCCTGACAGGGGTTCTTGTTACAATTATAGGGGAAACTGAATACTCATACGGTAACGTTATCTAGAGGTTAGCCAGCCCATTAGAGCCATTAACGTTACTTTTATGAGGGCTCAGGTCTGTTTTTCTTTATAGCCCGTCCCTGTGTAGCCTGTTTTCTTAGTTATTAGCTAACGTATACTTGCTAACTGGAATCTCATAATTTTCCTCTCACTATATTGGCCGGAAGGTGTTTTAAATAAAGTAGTGTATGTTGAAGTACATGGGATTTATTTTTTTCCAACTAGGATATTGAATTGGGAATCCAGGATTGTGGAATTTCGCAATTGGTATTGCCTACTGTCTGGTATTTTGTTACTCCCCCAATGGACAGATATATCAATTTATGAATTGAATGTCAGTCTAAAAATCCAATGAAAATCTCAATTATAATCAAATCATTTTTATGCATGAAACAGCAGCAGTCGAGAGAGAGAGAGAGTAGACGGACGCAGCAGCAACCAAGAGAGAGAGTGTGGAGGGACGCAGCAGCAGCAAAAGTCGAGAGAGTGGAGGGATGCAGCAGCAGCAGGCAGGATGTGATACAGTAGACTAACAACATTGTATTAGTATTATTCAATTTCATAAATATATGAATATATAAGAGCTTTAACCTCTCGTCCCCAGCAAAAATTGTGTATGCAGGCTTCACTGTTATATGGTCCCTACCAATGTTGAAACCAAACCTACGCCCTTGCTGTCTGCTAATAGCAGGCTGTGAAGCTGCACGATAAGACCGTGATAGCAAGTTAGCTCACGACAGCAGCTTCCATAATATTAACGGTAGCTGTCGGTGGCTAAAAAGCAGATAGCTAACTTTACAACGATGATTCCTGTAGCTATTTTGATTTTGATGCTATTAGTTCAACTTCTGTTTCTCGGGCAGGAACGGAGACGAACTCGCATTAGCAGCAGCTAGAGGAATGATCTTAACATTAGCTAACTGCTTTAGCTACTGATAGCTACCGTCTTCTTCACTTCTCCTTCGGTAAAACATGACACCGTTGTGTTGTGGTATTGTGGAGGGCTTAGGCAGAAGCAGGAAGAGAAACCACTTTTGCCCCATATAAGTAAAATAATGGTCTCATAAGCATTTTTCGATTGTAAAATTGTGTTCACTTGTTTTAGTTTGCAAACATATGCAATTTTCTTAGCATATCTACTGGCTACATGATAACATAGCTTTCAAGTTTCGTGCGAGCAAGTCGTGCCTGCAAGCCAGGGAGAAATGACAGGAGACCGTGGCGGGACAAGTCGCATCCCGTAGAGGGACAGCATTGTGATGGCTTAGAACCAGAGGGGTGCGCGAGTGACATTTGGGCAGAATGAACAGGTCAAATGAAAGCTCTCGAAGAGATCTTTCTAATGCTATTGGTCAGCTTTGTATGTAGTTTTAATGTGAAAGATACATCTTGAATGCAGTCAAGACAAATTATTTTGCCTCTTAACTTTTGTCAAACCCCCTGGTTCCAGTCAATTGGATTATAGGCTATAGGCTACTTTCGTTTACAATGACGTTACCTTATGAACACAAATAGCTTAACCTATAGGCCTACATAAAAACAATAGCCTAAAACCATGTTTATTTACAATGTATTTTCTTTCATTGATAGCATGCCAATAGTTAGGGTGAGGAAAACGACGCGCGGTCTCTTTAGCCCTGAGACCATCAGGCAGGCAGCACAAGAGGTCGTTGAAGGCTATATATTATTATGATATTATGTCTAATAATACATTCGTTGAAAGTACACAGGCTGATCTACTATACGGAATTGGACCGAGGAGTGTTCTCATATGGAACTAGGCTAACACAGTTGTTTCAAGACCAGTAGTAACGTTTGTGGTTTCATTTTTGTCCTTCTCTTGGCTATTCTCGTTGGGGTGAATTGACCAGCTTTTGGCTTTCAAATCGCCGGACGAGATGCCCGCTTCTATGACTGGATCTACAGCAAACACGCATAACAGTGCGTCATGAAGACCGACGACTTGCTACATTAAGGCCGTTTCAGACGAGGAGCGATATCCGCGCAGTGTAATTCATTTTCAATGAGAGGCGAGCGGACAATTTGGGAGCCGCGGACAATCTGGGGCGGAGCGGCAAGCGGGCGCGACCCCGTGAAATTGTCGCGCGCGTGCTCATTTCGTGCACACGCCGAGATTCACAAGAGCTGAATTGTAGTCAGCTTTCCCCGCTGCGCGCAGGACGCGTGCGTCCCCCACTGATCCGAGCGAGAACGCAGGCGGAATGTCGCTCCCCGTCTGAAACGGCCTTGACTCCTGGAATCCCAAGGTCTTTCATATTGAAATTCTCTTGATGGTCAGGGGAGTTGCGAGACGTGCTACCAGCCTGCGCTGCGCTCAGCACAAAGTTGGATGAATGGATGGACTTATTGAAATCCTGGAAAATGTTTATTGCACTCTAAAGTCATGAAAGCATAAATGTAAAAATGCAGCAACAGAAGTAGTCTAGATGAGATGGTGGTTTAAATGAATGGCAACACGTAGCCTAGAGGAAAACATAAATTGAGACTGGTGATAATGCTGATAATCTACAGTAGGGCCTACCTCTGGCTGAGTTCATGGTTACAACCATTCATCTCTTACACATGGGCCTATACAATACTTGCACAATCTACTTTGGACGTTAAATCCATCCATCTATCAATCAAACTAGCGAATTCAATGGCCGGTCATGGCAAAGCACCCGCTAACGCAGGCTACCCCCCTCTCCACGATCCAGGGCTAGGAAACCGGTTCATCCAGTTTATTTGAATATAAAAGAATTTGGGGGGGGGGGTTACAATAGTCTAGTCCAGGTTCGCTGGCGAGTGACGAGCTAGTCAGATGGCGCATGCATGTGTGGACATTGTAGGCCGATTCTGTAAAACCTAAAGAATAAAAGTAGGCTACGTTCAACATTCATTGGAGTGGTCCAGTTGGATAGGCTAGTCTAATCTAAATAAATTGAGGACCTGTATTTTCAGTGTTTGCTGGTAGCGAATGCCACAGACAGACAGGGAGGAAATCTATTTGTTTCATTGTTTCATTGTTTGTGCTCTGTATGCACAAGATAGTTAATGTTCGGATATAATTGGCAGTAGGGCGGGAAAAAACCCTATCAAAGGCCAAGATTAGAAGGGATTTGAAGATGTAATTGGTCATTTGAAATGGGCCTACTTTATCTTTTGATGCCTATTTGAACGGACTGCATCGATCAATGCAATGACTCTCCATGTTTTTCAGTTGTACCCTTTTCATCAATAAAACATCATTTTTACAACCATGTCTCATTGATTGGGAAGGCATTTAGAGCTGCCGGTCTATTAGCCTATTCGGACTCAGAGGATGACATAACTGTTTATTGAGAAACAATTGCAGGCTGGGCTATATAAAGAAATACCACAATGCATGTAGTCTAGATATATTACATTATGGTTAGGCTATAGCCTACACTTTATGGTAGACTGCCCTCTCGCTCGCTGAGCAGGCTACATTGTGGCTGTTTTGTTCATCGCAGAAGCCTATAGCCTAGGCTACACATTAAAAAAATGATTTTTTTTATATAGGCCTAGAAGGAATCAGAATATGTGGAAATTTAATTTTAGCCTATTTAAATACAATTCAAATTCTGCTTAGAGGGAATTATTTCAACGGACATTATGACCTGAGCATAATTAATAATTATCTAAGTTACTATAGGCCTATGAGAACGCAACGCTTTTTACGATAGGCTAGGCCTATGCGTCTTGTGATTGTACTGTAGCCTAGGCTACAACTTAAGGCTTGGCCCTATTGAATTCCTTTTATAGCATAGGCTACTCATTATTATCAAATTATCTAGTTGATATATGTGACCGCCGCTGGTAATTTGGTCCTCAACTAGGCATTTTCATTTTTCAGTTTATTACAGATTATGAAAGTGCACATTGTAAGCTTTCAAATGAGGTCTCATACATTGAAATCTGAACATAATTGAAGAAGATATGCTTATTTGAATGCTAGTACTGCCAAATCAACTTAGCTGAGAAATCTCCCTCCAAAGTTCTCCAACATTTTCACACCTCTGACTGCCAGGTAATGGGCGTGAACAATAGCCTGGTAACCCCACCCCCAGCCACTCCCCCACTGGACGATCTGTCATTATCTGTCAGAGTGGCTGTCAACTTGGGGTATTAACTGAGAGTGGCAGCCAAGTGGGGAGCTCTCTCACTGATGACCCCACACTCTTTGAGTCAGTATTAATCTTGTGTTGTGAATGCAGTTAAGAACAATATAAGATGAAGTTCAAATTTAACGTTCTTTATTGTCACATACATGATATAAAGTACAAGCATAAGTAGTTAAGTGTACAAAAAAAGGCAACAGTCTAAGTGTTAAAGTGTACAGTCAGTTGTCTGTTTTATAGACAAGGTGCATAGTGTTCATTGTGATCAAGTGTACAGCAAAGTAATAACAGTCCCCAGCTCAATACTCAAGGTAATAACAACAGTACTCAGCTCAGTATTCAATATTCTAACAATGCAGTCTGTGCAAGTGTGGGCAAGTCTGTGCAAGACAACAAGCAACGCTTCAGTATACAAACAGAAAAAGGCTGTGGCCTTTCTCCTGCAGTGCTGTCCGTCCTGATGATCTGCAGTGAATCTACAAGCGGACAGTCTTGTTCTGAGCTGCTGTGGAGTTTGGCGGGAGACATGTGACGTCTCGTCCCTCATCAGAACAGAACTCTCTGATCTTGTCAAAGAGATACGTCTGTCTGGCCATGTCCAGTCCGGGTGGGGCTTGCACAAGAAGACCTTCTCTGGGGACAGGACATCAGGCTTGCGCAGCAGCTGAAACTCGACTGCCGGTGCATCACGGTGTTCTCTGGCCACAACCATGCCAGGTCTCTCAGCATCAAAACTGCAATAGAATAGAAGGAAGAAAGTACATTAAACTATTGCCCACAGTACTGGCACTCCATATAGATAAAATAGTACCAGAATGTGTTGATTAAATAGACTAGCTGGCTAGTTTAGGAACAAAGGGCTAGCTCAGCTAACTAGCATGTTAGCTAACGTTAGCTAGCTAGCCTTTGTTAGTTAGTGCTAGTGCCTTTGTTATGCTAGCTAGACTTAGTCACTTGTTTAGAAAGGAGCTTCTGCTAAACGACTAACGTTAATGTAATGTAAACAGCACAGATTGTATAAAGATCAGCTTACCCCAAAGCAAAGCAGAATGCTTGGCGGTGGTGTGAATCTGGTACCTCGTTCGACGCAACTCTGCGCTTGGTAGCAACTTGCTTTGCTGAAACAGTCATCTCTGTATCACAGGTCATCAAGAATAAAACTCCGTGTACGAACGAGTCCTGCTCTGCTGGAGTTTTAGCTGCTCTTAAAACTCTTTCCATGTCCTGGATGCCATCCCCGTCTTCTCTTTAGCAAAAGCTTTAGCATCCATGGTTAACTTGGGACTGAATGTAAACAAAGCCGGCGTGTTGTTTGGGAAGGGTTGGGGGCGGAGAACCCGGAAGCAATAGCCAATGAAACCAAATCATGCTAATCGATCTGCCCGCCCCCAAGCCCGGCTCGAAATCAGCTAAAAACAAGCTTAGTTTGCAGACTAATTATACGTATTTCCTAAACCTAAAACGGTTGTCTGTTATAGTAAGTGGGTTCTTCACAACTTCAACTTTGGTAATACAAAAAAAAAAAAAAAAAAACGTTTTTTGATTTATTTTGCCCTCTAGCGCATTTCGGGGTTTGCCGAGTTGTGGACCAAATCACCAGCCGCTGTCACATATGAATAAAACAATAAGCCGTTTTAATGGCTATGGGCTACTAGTTGTAGCTATACACGAGTTGATGCGCTCTGCTCTTACGCACGGTTGAGGCGGCAGCTCAAATACACTTCGCACATATCCTCTGCTATAGCCTCTCACAGACAGCTAGGTGCACTTCATGCATTGGTAGACAGTTCTGTTCTTGCTGCAGCTTGTCTTCACCATGCAGGTATTTTGGTGGGAGTATTCTTCTGTGGACACTGCGAGGGGTGCCGCCGGTGGCTGTTTGGACGCCAGAGCGCGCAGCTCTTCAGCCAACTGGAGATGTCGCGTCTGGGGAGGCTCTGCGTCTCTCCACCAGTCCCCAGCGAGTCCAAGCTCCCCCAATGAATAATACTTATTTATAATAGCCTACGTAGCGCGAAACTGTGCATATAATAGGCTGTAGCCAGCGCGAAACTGCGCATTCCCTATAGCCGTTCATGGAACGGCTGGCGGCCGGTATAAATAAATAAAAACATACACGATATTTTCTTATTTGAATGATCTTGAATATATATATATTCAAGATCATTCAAATAACAAAATATTGTGTATATTGTGCATGTGAACGCACTCACTGTCAAACCTGCCGCTATCTATGCACAAGTTAATGTCCGGATATGATTGGCAATGAGTGATCTTTACTCATGGCGACTATGTCAATTTTGTATGGATCCACAAGTCGATCAAGCTTATTTTTTCTTTGTATCGTGCTGAAGCCATATAGCCTACTGCGCTCAGACTTGGCTACAGCTGCTGGCTTCAAATTTACTTCCGGGGTTTACGAGTAGCCTACCAGTTGAATGCGTTCCAGAAACAAAACGCAAAACCCCCACGTTCACCACATCTTTACTAACAAATATATTTACAATACTGTTATTTTGCGCATTTGACCTAACAGCCACCACGTCTTGACCCGACGTCAGTTACCGAGATAGATAGGCTACTGTAGGCCTAGATATAGGTGTTCGTAATAATTAAATTACATCCAGATGGAGAAAACATGTGTTTGAGAACAAGGTAATAATAACAATTAAACGTTATTTGTATAGCACCTTTCATACAGATAAATTCAGCTCAAAGTGCTTTACAACAGAGCATTTAAATTAAAGAATGTGAAACTTAATGATGCTTCATTCGTAGACTATAGGAGAAAAACACTGAGCCCAGCCTGCTAAATCTACTCAAAGACCCCACCTGGCGGTGGTGCATCACTAAAACGAAATAACACCCGTCTGAAATCCCACGAGATTTCCAACGGGATTTCCCTGCCAAATACCGCGAAGGTGAAATGCTGCAGCATGTGACATTTCTAACTTCCCACATCTGTATCCATGCATGTTTGTGTTGGTGAAATGTCTATGCATATTTGCACACTGATAGTTAACTCAGGACTTTTTGAAGACTAATTTACTAATCTTACTAATTTACTCATATCACTTTACTCAGCAGTAGATGTTCATCACCCAGTCCCTTAGAGCTAAGGCGCAGTGAGCGATGGCCCTGTGAGCCAGGCCCTTCAGCCCGTCTGAACTCCAGGCACAAGCAGCATTTATCGGAGATTAGCACCCCGGCCAGACCAGGTAAGGGTCTGACATGTCTACCTGTTTCATGACTAGTTGATTCTTCCCCTTATGCCAGAAGCCGTACGCCGCCAGCACCTAGTTTCCTGCTAATCCCTTTATCCTTTTTGTTTTTCAGTTAGTCTGTGATGCCATCGCCCGTGAGACCAACAGCTCCAGCAGTATTGCCCTCCACGTCTTTCCGGAGCCCCCCGCTTACCCCTCTGCCATCAAGCTCTGCATGTGCTGGTATGCAGAATTTTGTGAACTACTTCATGTTGCATGCAGGGATATACTTTGAGTTAAATTTCCATTATGTGACAGTACAATTACTTATAGCCACATCTGTGTTAATATCCAGATTGCCAGAGGATGGTGTATCAGCAGTTGTCCAGCTTGACCAGCATGCTCGGTGAGGTCATGCAGAGTCTGAGGGAGCTAGCGCAGAGACTATCCGGGGAGTCTGATGGGGTTGCACGGGGAGCAGTATTGGATGCACTGGATCCTGCAAAAACGGAGGAGGTCTTGGAGGAGCAGCTGAAGGACAAGGAGCATCAAAGGAAGATGGTGAGTAACTTCAGGGCAGAACTTTGTTCCTTATTTTTGCAGGGAAGTGTTAAGGAAGTGTAAAAGTAAATGATTGTCTTTATGTTTTGCAGACACGATATCTGAGTTCCATTGGCGGCAAAGATCTGCCAGATGTGGTCCGGCGGGTGCTGTCAGCCATTGCCATACACAGAGTGTGGTGTGTCTACAGCGTCCATGGGAAGAGGGGGAAGAAGCCTCTAAAGAATATGACCCTCTACAATGTCATATTATGTAAGAGATTGTTCATATTTTCGCAAAATAATACATTGTCTTTGCTTCATGCCATGTGCGTTGAAACCATTCCCTTTTTGGTTAAAAGGTGCAGTTATGGCCTGTAAGCCAAGTGCCACTGTGACGGAGGTGTCTGCCCAGCTGCAGGAGACGCTGAAACATGCCCCTGCTCGATGCAAAAAGGTATGTGATGTCAGTCAGTTAATTTTCTCGTATCCAGTGACATGGCATGCTTCCAATGAACGTATGCGACTTGCTTTTACAGCCATTTCATTATGTCCTTAGGCATCTGCTCCAGCCCAGCTGACCTCCCCAGCCCAGCCCCTGACCGCAGCTCCAGCCCTGACCACAGCGGAGTATTCAGATGAGGATGACCTCTTCTGCCCAGACCCTCGATTCAGATGAGGGTGACTGTTGTGGAATTTACATCCAAACACCTTAAACCTTTGCTCTCTCTCCTTTTGTAATTCATCACCTCCCCCAAATATTCACATAGCTGTGCTAACATACAAAATGGCCTCCAGGAGGCCATTGTTCAGGAATTTACATCCAAACACCTTAAACCTTTGTCCTCTCACTTCTCTTGTAATTCATCACCTCCCCCCAAGTATTCATCAAGTCCCCTGCAACCTCTAGTTTCAATCTCCCTTTTTGTAATTGTAAACACCTCAACTCTCCCTTTTGTAATTGTAAACACCTCCTCTGCCTCGCTCTTCCTCATCTCTTTGTTTAAGTCAGAAGGGCCACACCTTCGTCTTCCCCGTCCTGGCTCAGACCTTTTGTTTTCTTTGTTTGTCACATGTCTGTACTCTTGGCCACGCCTGCCATTTCATATGACGTGCAATGAGTTAGCCAATCACATCCTCAAAGCGCCGTACCTGTGTTTTGCTTGAATATAAGACTGGGCATGACAAGCTTTGAATTCACTTCGGCTGACGAAACCACCTTTGTTGCGTTTTTCAGGAAGTCCTTGCGCTCGTATTGTTTTTCACAATAAACCAGACTTAACCTTTTGAACGTATCTTGGTAAATCTTTTGACTAGATCAGTTTAAAATACTATCACAGTTGGCGAACGGGGATGGTAATGGGAGAACTGCCTGCGTGTTGCTTCGGGATTCCAGTGGATGAACTGATCGGCAGACGTGTCGGTCCATTATAGTGGGCGTTGGAAAATCAATTTTCTCTCTTGCGCCAGAGCGCACGCCGAGATTATTTCCTCAGTTCTTCCACTGGATTCTTGAGGCTCACAGGTACGTTTAAACGAACCCTCTTATGGTTCTGAGTTGTATTTGCCTTGATTTGGTTCAGTTGTGTTGGTCTGGATTGTTGAAAACAGGAACCCCAGCGTGGGTATTTAGTCCTACCGAGGGTAGGGCGAGCATTGTTGATGTTTCGTTTCAGAACGATACCAACTAGCTTAAGCCCCGTTTGTTGATGTTCGTGTTAGCACGATTGCCAACTAGCTTCGAAGTGATTGTTGATGTTTCGTTGAAGAACGATTACCAACAAATGTAGCTACAGGGCGTGATTGAGAGTTTTGCAATCCGCGTTTCTGGTAGAAGCGTTTTGTCCCTTTGATCCCGGGTGGCTTGGTAAACCTAACGAGCGTTAGCTTTGACCAAGTGGCTGTACAGTATTTGGTAGGATCTAGACATCCGGTCTAGCCTTGACCAAGTGGCTGGTGCAGTTCGAGCATGCTAGTCGTATGTCGTTGTTCGTCTTTGGTCGTTCTTTGTTTTGCGTTCCCGTGTTAGTCTGCTGTCTTCTGTCTTGTATGTGCACGGGGGTGTTGGTATGTGTTTACTGTTGAGCCTCGGCTCTTGCTTTGTATTGTTTGTTACGCGCGCCATGGATCCAGGTAAAGTATTGTAAGTATTTTTGTACACTTTTTAGACTGTTAAAATTCGTAACTGCTAGATTCCAGTAGGCTAGCTGGTTGTCTAGGAGACGCAGGAAAACAACTCTGCCGGTGATCCGCCATTGAGCCAGAGAACAAAGAACTTCCTGACTGGGTGAGTACTAAGCGGGTTAATGTGTCTTTGTTTCTTTCGAAATTGTATTCTTTCCCGCCGTGAGTTAACTATAAGGTTTCCTTTCATTGCTGTTTTGGGGTTTTAGGCTGCGTCGTGTTTATTAGGGATTTTCGCAGTATAGCCTTTATTAAACTAAATTCCCCGCGCTGTCAAAGACAACATCCGGGTCAAACATGCAACATTTTGGGAGCACCACTAGGTGTCCCTGTAACACCGGCTACTAACATATGGCTAGAGGATGTAACAGGATTCTACTGCTAAACTTGTCTAGCCTGATGAGATTGTTGCGCTGAAGCATTATTCTGCGAGCGTTTGTTGGCAGATTTCGTTATGCGCTAAAGCATTTTCGATTCCTTACATCCCCATCTGACAATTTAGTGTTAAATTCTAAGATTCGGGCTCAGCTAGAGGTGGTTGAGATGATTTCTGATTTAAAATTAGATTTCCCCCCCCCCTCGACTCGTTGCTCCGTGCTCACACCCAACCAGGCTGTTGCTGCTCCCGCATTTAGCCACGGCCCTTCTCTCTCCCCTCTACAATACGAGTTAAGCGCGCCCCTTTCTACGAGGTATTCGTCCGAGCAAAAGCAGGACAGGAAGAAAGAATTGGCTAGAGCCATATCTGAGGCTAAGTTTAATTTGGAACAACTGCAAATGGCTAGAGATAGTCTGGAGGGACCGCAAATACAAGCGCCTCTGATACGCTGCCCAAACCCTGTTCCTCGCCCTTCACAAATAAATTATGCAGCTGGTTATGCGGCCTGGACTCCAGAGATTACGGTTTATAGACCCTGGCGCTCTGATGAACTGCGTAATATAGCTAAAACCTTGCCCGATCCAACCAAAGACATGAACGAGTTCGAGAATCTTTTTAACAGTTTAGTTCGAATGTATGAGCCTCACGCCGAGGAAATCGCCATGATCATGCGACAAGTACTTGGGTTAAAATGGATCGAAGTAAAAGACCCGTTTGATATAACGTTGCCTTTTTCTCATGTCGATTTTACTGCACAAAACGCTGCGCTGTTGAACAGAATCAAAACTCGATTCCCTAAAAAGATGGATTGGGACCGTATCACATATTGTAAACAAAATTCCGATGAGCAGTTCGAGAAATTTTGGGAAAGACTGGAATCAGTCTTCGCGTCACACAGTGGCATGGACAAAGCGAACGCCGATTATAAAAATATTTTGAAACAACAGTTAATGAATAACTCTCTCTCCTCTTTGTCTGACCGAGTGAGGATGATATGCCACACCTGGGAATCAACTTCTCTCGGGGAAGTTGTTGATCATTTCCGGTATTTCGAACGCCTCCGACATTACATTGAACAACGGAATTTGAAAAAAGTCAAGGATGGTGCCGCTAGACTTCAGGCTGCTCAATTGAGACAATTAGACATTCAAAATAAAGGTGCAGGTCTGAAACAAAAACGGGGACGGCGACAAAGGGAGAATAGGCAACGTAGCAGTAGGTCTAAGCATTTTCACAGGTGCAGACAGAGTGGGAAAGATGAGGCATGTTTTCATTGTGGTCAATATGGTCACTGGATTGAACAGTGTCACAGTTACCGCAAGCTGAATGAAAGGGAAGAGCCTCCGATTTGGGGTCGAGCGCCACCTGCTGGAGTTCCCTTGAACAACTCACAAGGGAGATTTTAACTAGCCAAGATAGAGATATATATATAATTTTTTAAGGTAAATAAACAGGACAAGACATATGTAGCTTAAGACATAAGGTTTGTGCATAATAGTGGGGGGAATTTTTATTTATTTTATTTAACCTTTATTTATACAGGTAAAAAACACATTGAGTTCAGAAGACTCATTTACAAGTGTGACCTGTTCACAATCATTCAACACTCGTTTCACTAAATTACAAACAACAGGACAGAATTACAAATAAAACATACAGGACTATGTGTAACAATAACAACAATGGAAGTCTAAAAGTGCAAAGTGCATGGGGGATGAGAACAGGGGAGAGTTATCTTGGAGTGCAAGAACATGATATTGGCACACTCACTAAATCAGGCAAAAGTCGCTTAAACCTTTTGAAAGAGATCAAATTGGACAACTTAAGACTCAGCTGTAAGGAGTTCCAAGAGGAAGGGGCTGCATATGAAAATGCTCTTTTGCCTCTCTCAGTGCGGACCAGGGTGATGGAGTACGTTATGATGTCCTGAGAACGAAGGCCGTAGGTGGAGTGTTTGCGCAAAAGGAGAGTAGATAAGTAGGTGGGAAGCAGACCAAGAATGGATTTGTAAATGAAAATGTACCAGTGATGGGTTCGGCGAATGGAGAGAGATGGCCAGTTAACCAGAGAGTATAACACACAATGGTGTGTGAGTGCTTTACAGCCTGTAATGAAACGTAGCGCGCTATGGTAGGCTGCATCCAGATGTTGTAGACAGCTAGCAGAGGCATTCATGTACAGGACATCACCGTAGTCCAGGAGAGGCAAAAAGGTGGCAGCAACCAGGCGTTTCCTTGCTGCAGCTGAGAAACATGACTTGTTTCTAAAGAAAAAACTCAGTTTTAGCTTAAGTTTCTTTAAAAGATTGTCTAGGTGCAGCTTGAAGGAGAGGCTGTCATCAAGATGAATGCCAAGGTATTTGTAGCTAGACACAAGCTCAATAGGGGTACCCTGACGAGATATAATGTCAGGAAGAGCAGCTGGCCCCCGCTTGTTATTCGTGAATACCATGACTTTAGTCTTCCCTGCATTCAATACCAGCCTGAGCTGAGACATCTGGGACTGTAGGGTATCAAAAGCTGTCTGTAGAGACTCCAGAGCACGGATGATGGAAGATGCAAAACAGTACATGATTGTGTCATCCGCGTATAAATGAACCGTAGCATTTGCAATAAACCCTATTTCATTTATATAGATGGTGAAGAGGGTTGGTCCCAAGACAGAGCCCTGTGGCACCCCATTTAAGACAGTGAGCATGCTGGATGAGAGGTCACCAAACTGCACAGACTGCTTACGTTGGGACAAGTAGTTGGTGAACCAGCCTACGGCATGAGGGACAGACCAATATCAAGGAGGCGCTGGCATAGGAAGGCGTGATTGACGGTGTCAAAAGCTTTAGATAGGTCGATAAAGATTGCAGCGCAGTGATTCTTCCTATCTAAGGCCTCTGTAATGTCGTTTACGACTTTAACAGCGGCAGACACTGTGCTATGGTGCTTCCTAAACCCAGACTGAAAGGGTGAGAGGATGTCATGTGACTCCAGGAAGTCCTTGAGCTGGACATTAATTAGTCGCTCAAGGACCTTGGCTAAGACAGAGAGCTTAGAAATTGGCCTGTAATTGTTTAAACATTTGGAATCACCACCCTTCAGGAGCGGAAGCACAAAAGCAGTTTTCCAGACCTCTGGGATGACATTATTGGAAATAGTTAAGTTAAAAATGTGTGTAATAGGTTCTGCAATGATATCTGCAGCCAGTCGCAAAAATAGAGGTGGAAGATTGTCGGGACCAGATGATTTCCTAGGGTCTAGCTCCGTTAAGGCTTTCCAAACATCACCAACAAGGAGTGGAGAAAACGAAAAGGAATGGTGCCCAGAAAGACCACTAGTGGTCCTAGCCGAAAAAGGGGGATTGGACGGGGCAGAATTTGAATTTGTTCCTGGCAAGGAATCAAATAATAAACCAGAGGCTATAAAGTGTTTGTTGAAGCAGTTTAACATCTCTGATTTATCAAACACTGGGATCGAGTTGTCAATGATATGGGGGGGTAACTCAGCAGGACCAGAGTCGACTGAGAGTGACTTCACTGTTTTCCAAAATCTCCTGGGATCATTAAGATTGTCAGTGGTCTGAGAGAGATAGAATTCACTTTTTGCTTTTTTAACACAAGCAGTGAAGCTATTTCTCGCTTGGCGAAAGGAGAGCCAATCTGTCTCAGAGCCGGACTGCCTGGCAGCGGCCCAGAGCTGGTTCCTTTTGTGAAGAAGGGATGTCAAGTCGCTGGTGAACCAGGGATTGTTTCGACCTTTCACCCGGAAGCGACGAAAAGGAGCATGCTTGTTGATAAGAGGGAGAAAGCTATTGTGGAAATATTCCCATGCAAAATCAACATCACCAAGCAGGAGAATGCGATCCCATCTGACCTGCTGCAGGTCATGAAGGAAAGCTTGCTCTGAGAAATTCTTCAGATCTCTTTTCTGGATGACACGGGGTTTAGAGCGGGGGATTTTGCAGTCCCTAATAGCTCCAATTACACAGTGGTCACTGAGGTCATTGGCAAAGACACTAGTTATAGTGAATTTATGAGGCTTATTTGTGATAATTAAGTCAAGTAGTGTAGATTTGTCTGCACACTTGGAATTGAGACGTGTGGGACCTTCAATGATTTGAGTGAAAGCTAGGGACAAGCAATAAGCTTTAAAGTCGTCTGAGGCTGAGGAGAGCCAATCCCAGTTCAGGTCCCCTATGAGGACGATTTCATTATAATGAAGCTGAGACAGGAGCTGTATTAAGGAGGGTAGAGTATCTGAGGAGGCTGATGGGGGCCTATAACAGCCAACAACAGTTAAATACTGACCTCCAGACAGATCTACATTCATGGCTAATAGTTCAAATTGCTTTGCTACAGATGTAACGAGCATAACATGAGCAGAGAGAGAAGATCTAACATATATAGCCACGCCCCCACCTCTCCGTGGCCGATCAGAGCGGTAGATATTAAATCCATCCAGTGCAACATCCCTATCTGATATGGACTTGGAGAGCCAGGTCTCAGAAACTACAATAATGTGCGCGCCAGTCGAATCTGCCCATATACGCATCATGTCCATTTTAGGTAAAAGACTGCGTGCATTAATGTGAATAAAACGCAATCCGTGCATATTCTTAAAATCATATGGCGAATTGCAAATGGTAGGCTGAACAAACATGGGGCCAGGATTAGGCTGTACATTTCCAGAAATTAAAAGCAATAAAAGAATAAAAAGTCTCTTTCTCGCCGTGGGTGGGGGGGTCAGCTGAGAGTGAGAGTCTTTGGAAGCGATGACGTCCAGGGAAGCGTCCACAGAAGGAATCATGAAACAGTCTTTCAGAACAGCGAGGCTGAGAAGCCGCCGCCAGCTTGCAGAGACTGCATGGCTGAGAGAGTTCAGGACAGAGTGGAGTGGAGGCTGAGAGAATAGGCCAGCATCAAAAGCAAGCGTTTCACCGCGCGGGGTGACCAGCTGGGAAGACAGGTCTTCCGACGCGCAGGTCCCAGCAGAGTCCCATCCAGTTAAGAAACTGAACACGGCAATAGTGATCCACAACATTGTCCTTAAAAAATAGTCCAGAATATTGAAAAAAAAAAAATGTCCACAGAGCTAGCCACCTGGCTAAAGGCAAGCCAAGCTAGCTCCTCAAGCGAGTGTCACGAGCAATGAATGAGCCCGTCAGCTGTAGCCTAGACTGAGAGTGAGTTCGCAGGCCCACCCTACAGCTTTAGCCTATAGCCCAAGTTGTTTGGTCTTAAAACAGTCACTTTTCATGAATCACCGTAGTAAAAACATAACGTGTTTAGAATCAAACCAAGTTTAATTCATGAAATTCGTATTCAAAAGGTTTGGATAAAAGTTGAGAACCGTAGAGTAGGGCGCCGGCCAAACGCCGAGCGAAAAGGGCTACCTGCAGATCAGCTATATGCTGCAGCCCTAGAAGGTCTTAAGAGCAAACTTTTCTTGGTTCGCCGTTGTAAAAAAGCATTGTATGCTTAAAAGCAGGCCGAGCTTAATTCATCAGTTATTATAAAAATGTTTAGATCCATATATAGTAGCCTATATCCTGTCAAACGCTGGGCGAGTAAGGCTTTCCGCAGCTCGGCTGTAGGCTGTAGCCTATAGCTCAAGTTGTTTGTTTGGTCTTCAGAATCGGAACAATTGATTCGCCGATGTAAAACAACGTATGTAGGATATAAAGCATGAATAAAATCAAGCCGGGTTTAATTCATTAAGTCGTTTAAAATCGGTACTTTACCAGCGAAATAAAGTTTGAAAAGTAGCCGAAACAGGCGAGAGCTCCGTGCGCAAACGTTGTCCTTGCAGCAGCAGCGTCCTTGCAACATGTGACGAATCAAGATAGATTAGATAAGGAATCTATAAGGAATAGATAAGGTTTGCCAGTGTCTTAATCTGAATGCAGCATCTCATAACCCAATTATATATTTTTAAATGGTTATGTTAAATATCTCATGTTTATAGTTTGAGGCACATTCATCGGGCCTGAGTGTTTTTTCTGAGTGTTTTTTTACAGACAACTGTCGTTCCGGGAGTGATGGGTGAATGCCGAACCAGGAGACGGGCACAGGACCGGAGGTGGAGATGGAGGTTACTGGCCTGTTTCCCTACAGATGGGCGATCTGGGGTTCGTGAGATGCAAGGCCAACGCCATGTCACTGACTCACTGTGAGCGACAGATAAGTATGAAACAGGGAAGAGACCATTTTGTCCGAAGCGGTGCCCAATACTCTGTCCTCAAATGACAGAAGAGGGAGGGTTTAGATATACAAATTTTTAGCTATACAAATGAAGCTTTGATGGATTTTTTGATTAGTTAATTGTAAATGAAGCCAATTCATTTTAGTGTTATTTTCTTTGAGTGATGCATTTTTTTCCCCCATCTCTATTTTTATCCTGACTTCAGGGAATTTGTTTTCACCCTTAGGGGGTGTTGTTTTGTTGAGACGAGAATGTGGTTATTTTATTTTATTTTCATAAAATCGCGAGAGAAATTCTAGAGCCAAATCCAATTGCCTTGATCATGACTGGGGACTGGGCGTGTTGAAGTCATTCTAACACTGCCCCTGATGTCACTGTAGGCTACTGCAGACTGGCTCTAAATGACACTTGAACAGACACCCTGTTTAAGTTTTCCTGACTGAATAACAACATTTTTCCCCAAAGCAGGAGCTTGCGCTTAACCATGTTTCTGAGTATCTCCAACAGACTGCTGATAACCGTTCCTGACCAAGGAGGGGAACAGGGAGACCAGAGGACTCTCCTTTTGCTCTTCTGTTTTGTCTCTGTTGTCTCTCTCATCTGTGGATCCACAGACGAAGCACTTCATCAGCCTGTACTGGGGGAGCGGGAGCGCCGAGGTGGCCCTCCAGCAGCACGACCCGGGCCGGCCCTACGTGGAGCAGTACAGGGATGGACCGGGTTCAGTTCAAGAGCCTGTACGTGCTGCTGGCGCCCTGGCTGTGTGGTGTCCCACCGCACCTTCACCCTGCTGAACCAGGACAGGGACTCCCTCCTCACCTTCCGAGAGCTCGCTGGCTGACCGCTCTATGTGGACCTGCCCAGTGGGGAGACAAGAGACTACCAGGAGCAGATAAGCAGCCTGAGAACAGGCCAGAAAACATGGAAGAGAAGTAGATGTTGCGGGAGGAACCTACCCGTCAAAAATGGAACTGTCAGCACATCCTCGGCCAAGTGGGCCATGGGAACATGTAATAATGGATTTTATTGAACTCTCTCCATGCCAGGGATGTCTTCAACAGAGTGAGGACCGCCATTCCTGAGGCTAAGGAGGGGTTCCTGCATCACATCTCTCCTGGGGATTGGGTCCTGGTCCGCGACCACAGACGAAGGAGCTGGAACTCGCCGAGGTGGCTCGGGCCGTACCAGGTTCTACTCACCACGCAGACAGCGATCTGAGAGGACTTCGTGGATCCATGCAAGCCATTGCCGACGGGTCCAAGCAGCAGAGGACGGTCCACCAGGGGATCGCCAACACCAGGAGATCAAGGATGCAGCTGAACCAGAGGGCTCAGAGGCCAAAGCTATGAGCTGCCACAACTGTCCTCTCCTCTGACGAAGAATCGGAGGAAAAATGACCTTGCTGGTCACCTCCTTCTCATGATCGTTATGATGGCAACATGGAGAAACTCCACAGCCATGACCTCACAAGATGCACCACACACGCACACACACCTGCACACACTGCAACTAACATTGAACATAACTGATTCAAACAACGCGACATTGAAGTTGCGATCTAGAAGAGAAGACGCCTTGCATTCCCCAGTGACATTCTATTGCCCAAAAGAGAAGTGTCACCTAAATGACTGTTGGATATACACTGTGAACAAGAGTGACCTTGACAGTCACCGCCACACTCTCCTCTCCTCTGATGAGCAATCGGAGACTGACCTTGCCGGTCACCTCCTTCTTGTGGTTGTGGTATGACAACATGGACAATCTCAACAGCAATGACTGCACCTCTAATCGCACACACTGGAACCTACATTAAACATTCAGAGACGCACACATGGAAGCTATGTTCCATAGGACATCACATGCGATTATTCACAACAAGAATGAATGAACTTTGAAATAATATTTGTTTACAAGAGTTACAATGGTTGAAACATGAGTTGATAAATAAGTTTGGGTTTTTCCTCTAAATTGACCAAGAGGTTTTTTGCCCTTCTTACACTGGTAACCATTTATTTTTTTTGCCTTGTTAAATCAAGTTTTTTTGGTGAATGGTTGTCCACTCTTAGACTATAAATAGTATATAATCATGTCATCTTTTTTATCTTGTTTCCTGTCAAATTTCTGAAACAAGGGGTTTTGGTGCGTGATTTTGCACGTGGAAAGAAAATAATAAGTTTCTCCTAGTGGAGAGATTATTTCCTTTCCACATGTATAGCATAGCTGACTGTTTACACTGTGTTTGGATTTTATATTTTATTTTTGTGTACCTGTTCAGGCACAAATGGGGGATTGTTCAGGAATTTACATCCAAACACCTTAAACCTTTGTCCTCTCACTTCTCTTGTAATTCATCACCTCCCCCCAAGTATTCATCAAGTCCCCTGCAACCTCTAGTTTCAATCTCCCTTTTTGTAATTGTAAACACCTCAACTCTCCCTTTTGTAATTGTAAACACCTCCTCTGCCTCGCTCTTCCTCATCTCTTTGTTTAAGTCAGAAGGGCCACACCTTCGTCTTCCCCGTCCTGGCTCAGACCTTTTGTTTTCTTTGTTTGTCACATGTCTGTACTCTTGGCCATGCCTGCCATTTCATATGACGTGCAATGAGTTAGCCAATCACATCCTCAAAGCGCCGTACCTGTGTTTTGCTTGAATATAAGACTGGGCATGACAAGCTTTGAATTCACTTCGGCTGACGAAACCACCTTTGTTGCGTTTTTCAGGAAGTCCTTGCGCTCGTATTGTTTTTCACAATAAACCAGACTTAACCTTTTGAACGTATCTTGGTAAATCTTTTGACTAGATCAGTTTAAAATACTATCACACCATACACTTTGAATCTGTCTACAACAGAATAACCATCCTTTGTCATCCTTTGTCCCCAATTGCCGCCTTTTTCTCATGTCACATGTCTGTACTCTTGGCCACGCCTGCCATTTCATATGACGTATAATGGAGTAGCCAATCACATCCTGGAAGCACCGTACCTGTGTTTTGATTGCATATAAGGCGCAGCAAAACCCAGGGCCGGCACTTGTCTGGATAAACCACTCTTGTTGTGTTGTTCAGAAAGTTCTTGCGCTCGTATGTTTTCACAATAAACCAGACTTAACCTTTTGAGCGAATCTTGGTAAATCCTTTTTACTAGATCAGTAATTCCATTACAATTTGGCGACTCGGGACGGGATCGGCTGCTGTGAGGTTCGCCTGGAGTGAACAACGAAGGAAGCCAGACGTGCGGAGCAGTAGCGAGCTCTGGAAAATCTTCTCTCTTTGCGCCTATTCGCATTGGTTTGGAGAAGTCCGCCTCGTTGGTTTCACTCGGCTTAACTCACGGTACGTTGAAAAACGAATCCTTTTATGCTTGGTATTTGCCTTGGTTTAGTTTCAGATTGTGTTGGTCTATATTGTTGAAAACAGAAACCCCCGGGGTGGGTTTAGTAACTATCTAAGGAGTTGTGACTCAACAATAGATATATTGTATTGTTCTTTGACTTCGTCCTTGTTTTGTTACTAGGGTATATGCCTTTCAGAAGAAGTGTGATTTTTGGTCTCGTGATTTGTTCCCCTGCAGTTGATGTACAGTTAAGGTTGTTTATCGGTTGCAGTTTAGAACGGTTTTGAGTTAATACGCCAAAGTTGGCACAGAACGGGCTTCCCTTTGGCCGGTCGCGGGTGTTGTACCGTTGTATGTTTTCTCAACGAAGGTAGCTACTAGGAGTGGTTTGGTAGTCCGACCCGCGTTTCTTGGAGAAGCGTTTGTCCCTTTGATCCCGGGTGGTTGGTATAACCTAAACGAGTTTTAGCTTTCAACCAAGAGGCTGGTGCAGCCGGGCAGGCATATGTTTTTTTGCTTGTCGTAAACGTGGGCCTGTGTTCGTCCCCTGTGTTCGTCCTTTGTGTTCTGTGTCCCTGCACGGGGTTGTTAGTCTGCTGTTTACTGTTGGAGTTTCGGCTCTGTCTTGTATGTGTTGTTAAGCCCGCCTATTTTTTTTATCCAGGTAAGTATTGTAAGTATTTTGTACACTGTTTCGACTGTTAAATCCTAACTACTAGATCTAGTAGCTGGTCGCCTGGGAGACGCAGGAAAACACCACTCCGCTCTCCCGTGATCCGCCATCGAGCCAGAGGGAGAACAAAGGACCAGTTGCTGGGTGAGTTAGCCTACTTAGCGGTTTAATGTGTCTTTGTTTCTTTCGAAATTGTATTCCTTTGTTTATTTCCCGCCTGTTTTAACTATACTTTTCTTTTCACCGTTAGTTTTGAATTATAGGCTGTAGGGTATTGTGTTAATTATGAATACCAATACTAGTTCGCTGTCTGGGCCAGCTAAGATTGTTGCGCAAAGGTTTTGGGATGATGCTTGTATGCAGTTTTTGCTCTGGGCGAGACATTCTGATTTCCCCCTGTCCGGTACACTCTCGATTCTCGAGTTGGCGACGGTCAGAGCTCAGTTACAGGCGTTTGAGATGACTAGATTAGGAAGGGAGCCTGGAAATGCGATAGATTGGAATGCATTCAGGAAGTGGGAAATAGTCGCACATGAGTGTTTTTTCAAGTCAGAAAGAAGCGTAGCTGAGGAAGTTAATCAGAGAGGTGAATATTCAGAGTCCCTTCCCCCTCCTAGTCATTCCGTTTTGAACTCTATCACGCCGACTCGGCACTCAGAGCTCACACATCCTTCCCGAACTATGTCTGTTTCACTCGCTGTTGTGGCTGCCGCCCCGCCTCCCAACTCTGTTTTTCCGTCTTCTCCCAACCAACAACGACCAGAGGGGCGACAGAGAAACAATGGGAAGCGTTCTGGTAGGGTTAGGCGAGGAAAAAGGTATAATCGAAGTGAAGACAGACGATTCATGCTTCCATTGTGGACAATATGGTCACTGGATGGCACAGTGTCACAGTTATCGCAAGATAAAAGAAATGGAGAATTCTCAGACCTGGGGTCCAGCGCCACCTGCTGGGGTTCCCTTGAACAACCCACAAGGTAGATTTTAACTAGCCAATATAGACTTTTTTTTTTTAAGGTAAATAAACAGGACAAGACAGATGTAGCTGAGGACGTAAGGTTTGTACATGATAGTGGGGGGATAGATAATGTTTGCCGGTGTCTTAATCTGAATACAGCATCTCCTAACCCAATTATATATTTTTAATGTTTTTGTTAAATATCTCATGTTTATAGTTTGAGGCACATTCATCGGGTCTGAGTGTTTTTCTGAGTGTTTTTACAGACAACTGTCGTTCCGGGAGTGATGGGTGAATGCCGAACCAGAAGACGGGACCGGAAGTGGAGATGGAGGTTACCGGCCTGCTTCCCTACAGATGGGCGACCTGTGGTTCGTGGGATGCAGGGCCAACGCCATGTCACCGACTCACCGTGAGCGACAGATAAGTATGACATAGGGAAGAGACCATTTTGTCCAAAGCGTGCCCAATACTCTGTCCTCAAATAAAAAAGAGGGAAGTTTTAGATATACAATATTTAATAATTAGCTATACAAATAAAGCTTTGATTGATTGATTGATTGATTGATAATTGATGGTTTGTTAATTGTAGATGAAGCGAGTTCATTTTAGTGTTATTTTATTTGAGTGATGCATTTTTTTTCCCCCATCTCTGTTTTATCCTGACTTCAGGGAATTTGTTTTCACCCTTAGGGGGGTGTTGTTTTGTTGAGACGAGAATCTTTTTATTTTTATTTTCATAAAATCGCGAGAGAAATTCTAAGAGCAAAATCCAATTGCCTTGATCATGACTGGGGACTGGGCGTGTTAAAGTAATTCTTACACTGCCCCTGATGTCACTGTAGGCTACTGCAGAGCCTAGATCCCTGCTACTGTCCGATTCGGTAAATGGACAAAAGCTAGATCCCCACTGACAAACTACATAGACTGACGAGCCCGACTGGCTCTAATGACACTTGAACAGACACCCTGTTTAAGTTTTCCTGACTGAATAACAAAATTCTTCCCCAAAGCAGGATCATCTCCTGCCAGGAAGAGGGGATGATAGAATGTGGCTTGCACTTAACGATGTTTCTGAGTATCTTCAACAGACTGCTGATAACCGTTCCTGACCAAAGAGGGGGTTCCTGACCAAAGAGGGGGTTCCTGACCAAAGAGGGGAACAGGGAGACCAGACCAGACCAGACCAGAGGACTCAAAGAGGGGAACAGGGAGACCAGACCAGAGGACTCTCCTTTTGCTCTTCTGTTTTGTCTCTGTTGTCTCTCTCATCTGTGGATTCACAGGTCTCTCCTCCCATGTCTCTCAAAGACATTGCCGACCTGCTCCCCGTATGAAGTCCCCACTAAGGAAAGGTGACCATTCCGGACGCCAGAGAGGGCTTCTTCTTATCATCTCCAACCAGGCCGTTGGGTCCTGATCCGCGACCTGGGGCCGTACCAGATTCAACTCACAACGCAGACGGCTGCCAGAGTAGCTGAGAGAACTTCGACGCCGTTGCGTCCCAAACCAAGGAGCAGATGAGCAGCCTGAGAACAGGCCAGAAAACATGGAAGAGAGAGATGTAGCGGGGTGAACCTACCCGTCAGAGAAGTTGCGGGGTGAACCTACCCGTCAAAGATGGAACAATCAGGACCAGGGCATTCTGGCCTGTGTGGAATAGCTGTCAAAAGTAGCTGAGAGGACGGTCCATGCAGCCGAACCAGAGATCTCAAGGGCAAAGCGGTCACCGCCACACTGTCCTCTCCTCTGATGAGCAATCGGAGAGTGACCTTGACGGTCACCGCCACACTGTCCTCTCCTCTGATGAGCAATCGGAGACTGACCTTGCCGGTCACCTCCTTCTCATGGTTGTTGTATGACAACGTGGACAATCTCAACAGCAATGACTGCACCTCTAACCGCACACAGTGGAACCTACATTAAACATTCAGAGACGCAAACATGGAAGCTATGATCCAGAAGAAATTACATGCGATTATTCACAACAAGAGTGAATGAACTTTGAAATTATCTTGAAAAAATATCATATTTGTTTACAAGAGTTACAATGGTTGAAACATGAGTTGATAAATAAGTTTGGGTTTTTCCTCTAAATTGACCAAGAGGTTTTTTGCCCTACTTACACTGGTAACCATTCATATTTTTACCTTGTTTCAAACACCAAAATCAAGGTTTTTGGTGAATGGTTGTCCACTTTTAGACTATAAATAGTATATAATCATGTCATCTTTTTTACCTTGTTACCTGTCATATTTCTGAAACAAGGGTTTTGGTGCGTGATTTTGCACGTGGAAAGAAAATAATCTATTTTTTTTGTTAAATATTTCACAAAACAAAATTATTATTTTTTTGCTCCACCTAGTGGAGAGATTATTTCCTTTCCACATGTATAGCATAGCTGAATGTTTACACTTTGTGTTTGTATTTTATATTTTATTTTTGTGTACCTGTTCAGGCACAAATGGGGGATTGTTGTGGAATTTACATCCAAACACCTTAAACCTTTGCTCTCTCTCTCTTTTTGTAATTCATCACCTCCCCCAAATATTCACATAGCTGTGCTAACATACAAAATGGCCTCCAGGAGGCCATACACTTTGAATCTGTCTACAACAGAATAACCATCCTTTGTCATCCTTTGTCCCCAATTGCCGCCTTTTTCTCATGTCACATGTCTGTACTCTTGGCCACGCCTGCCATTTCATATGACGTACAATGGAGTAGCCAATCACATCCTGGAAGCACCGTACCTGTGTTTTGATTGCATATAAGGCGCAGCAAAACCCAGGGCCGGCACTTGTCTGGATAAACCACTCTTGTTGTGTTGTTCAGAAAGTCCTTGCGCTCGTATGTTTTCACAATAAACCAGACTTAACCTTTTGAGCGAATCTTGGTAAATCCTTTTTACTAGATCAGTAATTCCATTACATGACCTCCAGCCCAGCTCGTCTCCCTAAACCTGCCTTTCCAGCCTGCCAGGATGGATGCCTTTTTTGTAAATAGTTTTTGTAAATTGTAACTTTTTTTTTTTGTGGGATACAACGGTCTGTTCCCGGTCTGCCTGCCACAGAATGCGCACTTTGTTTCATTTTAGTTTTTAGAACTTTTGCAATTGTCAGATAATGGGTTGCTAGCCAGAGCTTGTACATACTTTTTTTTTTGCTTTTCTGGCTATGTGTAATGTGACAGACCGTAAACCTCATCCTTGTAAATATGTATACTTTTAATTTGTTTTGCAATGTACTTTGTCTAATAAAATGTTCTAAACTGTTAATGGTGTTCAGTCTCATCTTGGTTTGTATCATAATGCTTGCTGCTATATCCCCATATAGCATTAATTCGTTTTTGTACTGCAAATGCTAAATATAGCCAGTGGTACTGCAAATGCTAAATATAGCCAGTGGTCAGGGTTTAGTAAGTAAGTGACCATATCTGCACCATGCAAAAAAGAAGTGCAGACCAAGTCATATGTAAATCTAGTGTCAGACAAGTCAGTCTACGACGGTACTTGCTGCTCACGTGTAGATCAAGTGTCAGCCAAGTGAGTTTAATACGGAAGTTCCTGCCCATGTGATCACGTGAGTTTTTTGCACGCGGCCGCGACTTATGAATGACGTGACGTTCTTACGTAGCAGCTACTAATCGGCAGATCTCGCGTTTCCGTAAATGGCCGCGTAATTTCCGCACGTGGCGCAGATGAATCGTCACCTATAGCGGCCGTATGTAGAACGTTTGCGCAACCTGCGTGTGTTACAAACAAAATGGCTGACGCCCTATATAGTGCACTATATGGTGAATAGGGAGCGATTCCGAACACAGCTTAGGATTCCCTCTTCTTGGTGTGTCGGCTTACAGCCAACACACAAAAAGAACGGCTCCCACAACTGCGAATCGGTTCCCATCGTTCGTTTTAAAGAGCCGTTCAAAAGAATCGGATCGTTCGCGAACGTCACATCACAAATTTTCAGTTGTGTGTGTTATTTCGTTTAGTTCGTTAGTTCGGTCACATAGCAGGATTATACATTATAACTACCAGAGTGGTTTTCATGAAACTCGGTGGAGGGGTGTAGCATGGGCCAAGTTAGAACACATTAAATGTTGGTGCGGATTAGAATCACTGGGTGGATACATGAATTAAAAGAAAACATTTGCCACTTGGACCGGCTTCCTTCCCTTTATATTTACTTCTCCTGGCAGGTTTACTATACTGCCGGTGGCCGAGCGGTAATGTATCACTTTAGCAATGCGTTGATCCGATCCAGGTTCGGTTCCTGGGTTTGGCTTTTGATATCAAATTTTTTTTTTTGCTGTTTACTCCCAATATTGTCTTATGTTTCTATGAATGTCATGCCTGTGGTATAAGCCTACATATAAATCTTAAGCTACCTGCACACCTGGGCTGAGGTTTTGCCCCTTGAGTGTCAGGTTTCACTAACTGTGTTCTTTTTCATTTGAGTGTTGAAGCAAACGAAAACAACAGTATTATCTGTCACGTAGCCCTCCCAGAGGCATGGACACTGGACTAGTGCCCCTCTACCCCTCCCAGAGACATGGACACTGGGCTAGTGCCCCTCTATCCCTCCCAGAGGCATGGACACTGGGGTAGTGCCCTTCTACCCCTCCCAGAGGCATGGACACTGGGCTAGTGCCCGTCTTTTTTACCCCCCAGATGAATGAACACTGGATTTAATTTCTGTACTGTATATAGTTTTGTAACTTTCTTTGTCTTCTGTTATTGTCTGTAATGGCTGAAAAATTACACAAGTGCACAAGTATCTTCAGTTGTGTTCATACATGACCACCTCTAATAAAAACCACTATCAATTACACCACCAAAAAGCTTACTCTTCAAGTGTGCAATATTTATACTGAGAAGTGAGTTTAACCAATTCAACTCGATTACACCAACAAAATGCACTAATGGGCAGAGCTCTGTGCTCCCTGAGCACCCTTTCTAGTTCTGATTAATTTTAAACATATTTGAATGCAGTTGTCTTCCCACTTGGGTAGCTCACTGGCTGTGATATTAGCCTACTTAATTGAAGGCAAATACAAAATGATGTCATCTGTTGGCATAGCCTAGCTCTACATATATTTGCCAATCACTCACTGGTGCCAACATAGTTGTTATGTTATATTTTGAACAGATTTCAGGCCATGGCCATCTTTTCATTTTCGTACCAGCTCCCCCCTCATTTGATGTTTTCCTAAGTAATTTTGGTCCATTTAACAATTTCCTCCTTGCCGCTTCCCGCCGCGCTAAGTGTTTTGGCATGGAAACGGGTTGAGAGAGCACTTGGTTGCATCTGTTGTCTAGGTGTTTGTGACGAGAAATGCGCTTTATAATTTCCTAAAATCAAGGTTTGGTTGCTATAGATATGAAAAAGGTCGCTGGGCGGGCTGCGACGCAACTGCATGCAGAATGTTTTTTTTGTCAAATTGATGAAAACGTTTCGATCGAAACGATAGCCCCCAAGGTGGAATTAAGAATTCATTAACTGTTGGACCAGAGGACCACAACTAAAAGGATTTTAGACTAATAGTAGTCCGGGTTGGACTCGTTGGCTTGGCTGGTTTCATACACGGCTCAGCGCAAGAGTGAAGAAAAATCAGTAGGCTAAATCCAAGGCGAAACATGTAGTCCTCCCTTGGATCATCTATAGAGAACGTATTATTGTGGTATTACAACATTTTAATAACTTTAAATACTTAGCAGACATGCCTTTGGGCACACATTTTTGGTACACTGCTTTGTTGGACAAATGCATGGACATCATTTGTTTATACAATTAAGTAACATTTTATTGATTTCATGCTCAAGGACTTCATCTCATTATCAACACAAACTAAAGTGCTGCCTGCATTGACCTGGTGAAGATTGCTCCTCTCCTCAGAAGACAGCACCCATGACCGGGAGAAATGTACAATATGAATCCACATACGATGGAGAAGGTACAGTACATGAAGAAAATCATGTTTCATTTCAATCAATGCAATTCAAATGTAGATGATGTTACCCTTCAGAAGATCTTCTCAGTAGTGAAAAGATAAGTCAAGGAGTTGAATCTGCTCCCAACCAGTCATTCCTACAGTATAGGCAGTCTTTCTCTGCTATACATTATATGTGCCTTGGACAGCACCCATAACAATATAGTTTAATTACTATAAATAATGGCAAAATAACATTTTACTTATTTAATGGCAGTGACTCCTGTTTGATAAATGATTGATCTATATTCATATTCTTCAATAACCAAATATTCTTTGCGGAATAGTTTGTCAATGGGTTAAGACAGTTTTCTCTGTGAGAGAGACAGCCAGACAGGGCAGAGAGACAGCCAGACAGGTAGATAGAGAGACAGGTATGTAGAGAGACAAGCAGGTGTGTGGGGGAGGGGCTGCAGCCCCTCTGTGTAAACAGGCCAGCAAGAAGAGCTCTAACTAGGTTAAATTAACCAGAGCTAATCTGCTGTGGACAAGTACTTGGCACACATTCAAGTCTCTAGATGTACCTGTCACCTGATCCAAACCAAACACGGATGAAACTTCTGGAAGTCAGTGTGTGTGTGTGTGTGTGTGTGTGTGTGTGTGCGTGCGTGCGTGCGTGCGTCATTGTCAGTCAACTCTTTTCTCATAATTTCCTGGTAAACGTGTGAGCTCCAGTAAACCGGCACTCAAGGCTGCCCGGCAGTTTGACCAGACGGCTCAATCATGTGACATGACTGATGGTCACTTTCACAGCAGCTGCTCAATGTCAGACCAGCCTGGAATTGCTATATTGTAAAGTCGTAATTTTGCCAGGTGATGTTTGCATGACAAGTTACGTTGCAAGTATTGATGACTTTTATGACTTAAAAAGTCGTCAACACTTGTTGCAAGTTAGATTAAACAGCACAGTTTATCTTATTTAATTAATCCTTTGAGAAGAAGCTTTGACTGCTCAAACTTGCAACATGTTTTTTTTGTGTGTAATAATCACAGGCATTTAATTGATGGGTGCTGGCGCAAAAACACTGCGTATGGCAGCCCTAGCCCTGGTCTACTCGACCATTGAATATTGCGCACTGGTTTGGTGTTGCAGCGCTCACACTCGCCTCATCGACCCGCTTATCAACGAAGCCTTGCGCATTGTGACAGGATGCCTGTGTCCCACTCCTGTGGACAACCTTCCCATCCTCGCAGGCATCCAGCCCGCTGGCCTCCGCTGCGCAGGAACCACAGCACGTCTCGCCTGTCGGGCCGTGGAGCCTAACCACCTGCTCCACGTCAGGCTCACTGCAACAGCGGAGCCTCCCGGCGTCTCAAGTCGAGACACCCTTTTGTTCCTGCCGCACGGGATCTCCTGCAGCAATGCAGAGATCTTAACATCAGCGAGGCAGGATGGGTGGACCACACCTGGCGTGCCGAGTGAGAGGCGAACACCTCAAGACTCCGTGATTTTATCCCGGCCGCCGGTCCTTCCCCTCCCGGGATGGACTTACCCAGACCGGCGTGGATGAGGCTAAATCGCCTCCGGACCGGCGTCGGACGCTTCCGCTCATCGATGCACAGATGGGGCTTGGTATCCTGTGCAGCGTGCGAGTGTGGCGCCAAGGAACAAACCGCAGACCACGTCATCCAGGACAGTCCGACTTACCTGACTCCCAATGGAATGCGTGGCCTGATGGTTGTGGATGAGGAAACGGTGACATGGCTTCTGGAGGTGTGCCCAGATATATAGTCCAGGTGACGCCTCACCCAGGCTCGGGGTGGTAAAAGGATAGCCCCTCGGCCCCGAGCCTGGGGGGGAGAGGAGAACACAACACCTTACCCACACGAAGAGGGGGAGAGTCAGAGGGGGGAGAGTCAGAGGGAGGAGTCAGAGGGGAGAGTCAAAGGGAGGAGTCAGAGGAGAGAGAGCCAGAGGGAGGAGTCAGAGGGGGGCGGGGGTCATGGGTCAGGGGGAAGAGCCAGAGGGAGGAGTCAGAAAGGGAGAGTCAGAAGGGGATAGTCAGAGGGGGGAGAGTCGGGGGCGGGGGTCAGGGGGGAGAGTCAGAGGGGGACACGGGCCTTGTTGTTCAGGCTGGTGGTAGTGGGGAAGAAGCTGTGTTTGTGGTGTAAGGTCTTGGTCCTGATGGACCCCAGCCTCCTGCTGGAGGGGAGTGGTTCAAAGAGACTGTGACCAGGGTGGGAGGGGTCGGCCATCTTTCTGGCCCACTTCAGGACCCTGGAGGCGTGCAGGTCCTGGGGAGAGGGCAGATTGCAGATCATCCCCTCACTATTGTCTGGCCTTGAGCAAACATGTCGCTCAACCCGGAAACCGTATGGTTAATCAATGGTTAACGATGATTATTCCATTTTAACCGTGTTTATTAATAATAATATTAATAATAATAATAATAATAATACACTTTATTTATATAAAGAATATAAATATTAAATATAAAAAAGCGAATGAATAATACTGTTAGGGTACTTTGTGGTATACTTTGGCGTACTTTGTGGTACTTGTCGTATACTTTGATGTGTCATGATACTTTGCAGTATATTTTGGGGTGCTTTGAGGTACTTTATGGTATACTTTGGGGTATTCTGTGTTATACTTTGCAGTACTTTGCAGTACTTTGTGGTATACTTTGTGTAGTACTTTGATATTTTGCGGGAGTTTGCAGTAAATGTTGGGGTACTTTGGAGTACTTTGCGGGACTTAGTGGTATACTTTGGGGTACTTTGTGGCACTCTGCAGTACTTTGCAGTATACTTTGGGTACTTTGTGTTATACTTTGGGGTACTTTGTAGTACTTTGTGGTATACATTGAGGTACTTACACATACTTTGCAGTAATGTGTGGTAATGTGTGGTACTTTGTGGTATACGGAGGTACTTTGCAGTATGCTTTAGGGTACTTTGTGGTACTTTGTGGTATACTTTGTGCAGTACTTTGTGGTATACTTTGGGGTACACAGCAATACTTTGCAGTACTCTGCAGTATACTTTGGGGTACTTTGAGGTAGCATAATGCAAAGTACCTCCGTATACCACAAAGTACCACATATTACCACACATTACTGCAAAGTATGGGTAAGTACCTCAATGTATACCACAAAGTACTACAAAGTACCCCAAAGTATAACGCAAAGTACCCAAAGTATACTGCAAAGTACTGCAAAGTACCACAAAGTACCCCAAAGTATACCACTAAGTACAACCAAGTACTCCAAAGCACACCACAAAGTACCTCAAAGTATTCCACAAGGTACCGCAAAGTACTGCAAAGTACCCCAATGTTTATTGCAAACTCCTGCAAAATATCAAAGTACCTCAAAGTACCCCAAAGTATACAGCAAAGTACCCCAAAGTATACCATGAAGTACCGCAAAGTACCCCAAAGTATACCACAAAGTACCGCAAAGTACCCCAAAGCATACTGCAAAGTACCTCTGTATACCACAAAGTACCACACATTACCACACAGTACTGCAAAGTATGGGTAAGTACCTCAATGTATACCACAAAGTACTACAAAGTACCCCAAAGTATAACGCAAAGTACCCCAAGTATACTGCAAAGTACTGCAAAGTACCATAAAGGGCCCCAAAGTATACCACTAAGTACCTCAAAGTACTCCAAAGCACACCACAAAGAACCTCAAAGTATTCTGCAAAGTACCCCAACGTTTACTACCGCAAAATATCAAAGTACCTCAAAGTACCCCAAAGTATACTGCAGAATACTGCAAAGTATTTTCTGTGTACCCCAAAGTATACCACAAAGTACTGCAATGTACTGCAAAGTATTCCACAGAGTACCCCAAAGTATACCACAAAGTACCTCAAAGCACCCCAAAGTATACTGCAAAGTATCATAAGACACACCAAAGTATACCACAAGTACCACAAAGTACACCAAAGTATACCACAAAGTACCCTAACAGTATTATTCATTCACTTTTTTTAGATTATTACATTATCAGTCAAGTATTACATTACCAGTTTTGAGAAAAAAAAAGATAATGTAATAACTTGACCAATAATGTAATAAGGTATTACATTATCAGAAACAGGGTATTACATTATCTGTCAGGACATTTTATTACATTATTGGTTAAGTTATTACATTATCAGGTTTTATTACATTTTCGATTGAGTTAAGTCAAACCTTTATTACATTATCAGGCGTTATTACATTATCAGTTAATAATTACATTATTGGGTGCTACAAGCCAGCTTAGCATATTACAGTACATTCGGACAACCAAAACTAAGGATTTTTAGCCTGTACTTTTTCCGAATAAAACGCTTTTTAGACTGTCATACAGTGGACAATGACTCCTGGTGTATCATTGAGGATTTCTGTTTAACCATATTCATATTACACTGTAAATTATTCATGAAATATATACTTGAATCAGTGAGAGAGAGAACTGAAGAAACCTCTCTTATCCACCGATGGTTATATGTTCTGTTCCAATTAAATATCTTCCTCGCAAGCCTCTCTTCTGCCATTTGGGTAAGGAGGTTCCACAGTCTAATCTTTTCACATCTCTGCTTTGTTAGACAGCTTTCCCACCCATATCCCATTCAATAGCCAACTTAGTAGTGTACTTATGCACCCCAAGAAAACACCTCAAGGCTGGATTCTGAATTGCCTTGCATTCGTTGGCCTCCTCAAAGCCCCACACTCCTGCTGCATATAATAAAATTGATGCAACCATAGAATCAACAGTTTTGTAAATATAGCAAAACCAAGGTCAGGGCAGTTTAATTTGACTCAACACGGTTTATCAGTTTATCTGCAGGCAGGCGACAGGCTTCATATGAAGCTTTGATGGCTTTATAAAATTTACCATCAACTCCGGCACAAAGTAACTCATAATCTAAGAGGTCTCTGTTGAACCAATCAAATGCTTTTTTTAAATCAATAAAACAGACAAACATGTGTTTACCCTCCTCTAGTCTGGCTCTTACTACCGATGAAATAACTGCTCATCTACTAGTATCCTGTTGGACTCCAGATAATCAGTGAGTCTCTTATATAGAACAGAATATAGCTTGTAAACTGCTGAGCTGATTCCTCTGGGGTTTAGAGGGACTCTAGGATCGGCCTTCCATGATTTGGGGATGGGTATGATTATTGATTTGTCCCACACAGAGGGTGTGATGCCAATATTGAAACATGTTTGACACAGAGAGAATATAACACAGAGAGAATATAACACACACAGAGAGAATATAACACACACAGAGAGAATATAACACAGAGAGAATATAACACACACAGAGAGAATATAACACAGAGAGAATATAACACAGAGAGAATATAACAGAGAATATAACACAGAGAGAATATAACACACACACAGAGAATATAACACACACAGAGAGAATATAACACAGAGAGAATATAACACACACAGAGAGAATATAACACACACAGAGAGAATATTACACACACAGAGAGAACAGAGAGAATATAACACACACAGAGAATATAACACAGAGAGCATATAACACAGAGAGAATATAACACAGAGAGAATATAACAGAGAATATAACACAGAGAGAATATAACAGAGAGAATATAACACAGAGAATATAACAGAGAGAATATAACACAGAGAGAATATACCACACACAGAGAGAATATAACACACACAGAGAGAATATAACACACACAGAGAGAATATAACACACACAGAGAATATAACACAGAGAGAATATAACACAGAGAGAATATAACACAGAGAGAATATAACACACACAGAGAATATAACACAGAGAGAATTAACACAGAGAGAATATAACAGAGAATATAACACAGAGAGAATATAACAGAGAGAATATAACACAGAGAGAATATAACACAGAGAGAATATAACACAGAGAGAATATAACACACACAGAGAATATAACACAGAGAGAATATAACACACACAGAGAGAATATAACACACACAGAGAGAATATAACACAAAGAGAATATAACACACACAGAGAATATAACACACACAGAGAATATAACACAGAGAGAATATAACAGAGAATATAACACAGAGAGAATATAACACACACAGAGAGAATATAACACAGTCAACAAATAAGGTGATTTGAGCATCTTCTTGTAATTGTTGGTATTTATTTCTTCCTTCAATCATGGTAGGTCATGTTTTCAGAGTGTGTGTGTGTGTGTGTGTGTGTGTGTGTGTGTGTGTGTGTTAGGGGGAGATCACTATCCCCTGTGATCATCTCACTTTCTCTGAGCATAAAAAAACAGCTGAACAGAGCAACCGCTCATACACTCAGTTCACTAGCTCTGCACGCACACACACACAAACACACCTACAGTTGTTCTTACATAGAGCATAACTGTTGTGGTTTTCACATGCCATGATCTTTAGAAACGTCTTTCGAAACGAAATAGCTTCCTCACTCGCTCCAGCACTAATGCACACAGCGCGCAATCATTGCTCCAGCACGCTGTGCGCATGCGTGCTGGAGCAAGTGAGGAAGCTATTTCGTGTCTAACGACGTTTCTAAAGATCATATTACAGAGGCATGGGAAATACCACAACAGGCCTATGCTCTCTATGTAAGCACAACTAGCGATTCATCCAGACAGATTGATGAAAACAACCGTTTCGCGGCAGAAAATAGATTTTTAGAAGCTGCATTCTCGTTGCCCCGATCACCGCCATTACATGGATATACTGGCTCGTGCTGGATTTTACATTTCTTCTACAGGCCTCCGAACTACACCAAAGTGATCTCGGTGAGTCAAACGTCTTATAATATGTCGTAAATAAGGTCCAGGTTGTCAAAAACGAGCATTGTCCTTTAAGGACACTTCGACATGTGGACAGGAGGAGCTCGGACCGCTGACCCTGCGGTCATTGTACGACCTGCTCTACCTCCTGAGCCACAGCCGCCCCGATTTGCAGTGTAGTGTAGTAACGTGTTAATGGTTTGACTTCCTGGTTGTTGTATGAATACACATGAATACACACTATGTTATTTGAGAAGGAGTTGTGAGAAGAAGCTTGGAGTCAGACGTTGACAACCCTAATCTGTTGCCCTCCTCTGGGAAATCTGTGAGAGAAAATCTGAATCAGAATATTATTCCATATCTTTTTGATGTTTTACTTTAATTTCTTTTCACATTTAAATACATTCTAGCTTGACACACCAGAGATTGAGCCAAAAGACCACTTTGTTTGACTGCTGTGTTGTTGATAAAACTGTTAATGTTGTCTTTGCAGTTCTGATACTCTAATTGTGAGAGCTTGTATTATTCTGTGAACACGGTCAAATCTAACTTATCACATACTAGAAATGGTATAGACCTCCACCCATGAATGCATGTCATGGCTCTGTGCACATGCGTGTGCGTGTGAGCAGGGCATATCTGGTATTGCTGCATCCGTTAGGTTGAGAGCTTTATGCCAGTCCAAACCTCTCTGTGACCTCCCCATGCCCAGATACGGCCGTTTCAATTCCCCCCATTGACAATAAATGAAGTCCCAAAAATGAATGGAGGTTAATGGCCAGCCACGTTTGTGTGGATCGTAGACCCCGCCCTTGATTTGGATCCGCTCCAAAATGTAATGGCTTCTAAATTGGTCGCGCTACACCCCTCCACCAAATTTCATGAAAATCGGTCTGGTAGTTTTTGTGTAATCCTGCTATCAAATAAACCAACCAATAACTAGACTGCACTTGGTGAGGTGCCAACTTGCGCCTTATAGAGAACAGTGACCACACACTTTTGCTTTTGCTTCTTTTCAGGAAGTTCAAAAAACAACTTTCCAAAATGTGCGCAAGAAATCATTCAGCGGAGGGAGGTAGCTGCTGCTGCCCTCTGCTGGCCGGTCGGAAGTATTAATAACTCCTATACTTTCAGAACGACAGAGAAAGATAATTGTGGATCTGCCCCATAATTTGGATCTGCTCCGAAATCAAATCAGGTCCAGGGTATGTTGGACGGAATATATGTACCAAGTATGAACGTCACAGGGTTATTTGTTTTCACGCTGCGGTGTGCAAAACATGTCCATCCAGCCATATACCCACGCAGCCACCCACTCATGACTGTCGCTGGGGCAGAGGTTATCAACTCATCTCAGCACAATAGAATGTATCAAAGACTATTAGAGTCTTTTTTAATGTCTACTGTACATCACAGTCACAACCACGATTACCACTCCATACATTCTAGTTAGTGACTGAACCTCTCCTCTCCTCCTCCCCTCTCTCCTCCTCTCCTCTCCCCTCCTCCTCCTTTCCTCTCCCATCCTCTCTCTCCTCCTCCTCTCTCTACTCCTCTCCTCCTCCCCTCCTCTCTCTCCGCTCCTCCCCTCCTCTCTCCTCCTCTCCCCTCCTCTCTCTCCTCCTCTCTCTCCTCCTCTCCCCTCCTCCTCCCCTCCTCTCTCTCCTCCTCTCCCCTCCCCTCCTCCTCTCCTCTTCTCTCCTCCTCCTCTCCTCCCCTCCTCTCTCCTCCTCTCCTCTCCCCTCCTCCTCCTCTCTCTCCTCCTCTCCTCCTCCCCTCCTCTCTCTCCTCCTCCTCTCTCTCCTCCTCCCCTCCTCTCTCTCCTCCTCTCTCCTCCTCTCCTCCTCTGACCTTCTCTCTCCTTCTCTCCTCTTCCCTCCTCCTCCTCTCTCCTCCTCCCCTCCTCTCTCTCCTCCTCTCTTCCTCCCCTCCTCTCTCTCCTCCTCCTCTCTCCTCCTCTCTCTTCCTCTCTTCTCCTCCTCTCTCTCCTCCTCTCCTCTTCTCCTCCTCTCCCCTCCTCTCCTCCTCCTCTCTCTCCTCCTCTCCTCTTCTCCTCCTCTCCTCCTCCTCTCTCCTCCTCCTCTCTCCTCCTCTCTCTCCTCCTCTCCTCTTCTCCTCCTCTCCCCTCCTCTCCTCCTTCTCTCTCCTCCTCTCTCTCCTCCTCTCCTCTTCTCCTCCTCTCTCCTCCTCTCCTCCTCCTCTCTCTCCTCCTCTCCTCTTCTCCTCCTCTCTCCTCCTCTCTCTCCTCCTCTCCTCCTTCTCCTCTCTCTCCTCCTCTCTCTCCTTATCTCCTCTTCTCCTCCTCTTCTCTCTCCTCCTCTCCTCTCCCCTCCTCCTCCTCTCCTCCTCTCCCCTCCTCCTCATCTCCTATTCTCCTCCTCCTCTCCCCTCCTCTTCTCCTCCTCCTCTCTCCTCCTCTCCTGCAGGTGGAGCACATCGTGTCGGAGCTCAGGCTGCAGAAGGAGGAGCTGAAGGAGGTGATGAGGAGGATGCAGAGGGAGATGGACCGGGGGCTGCACATCGAGACTCACAAGGAGGCCAGCGTGAAGATGCTCCCCACCTACGTGTGCTCCACGCCTGAGGGCTCAGGTAGCTCTGCTCCACGCTCTACAACATACACTTCTGATGGACATTCAAGTCAGCTTTATCAAACAAAATCAATGCTGCACTAAATACACAGTATGTTCGTGTATGCGCGTGTGTGTGTGTGTGTGTGTGTGTGTGCGTGCGTGTGTGTGTGTGTGCGTGTGTGAGTGTGTGTGTGTGTGTGTGTGTGTGTGCGTGTGTGTGTGCGTGTGTGTGAGTGTGTGTGTGTGTGAGTGTGTGTGCGCATGTGTGTGTGTCCATGTCCTGTCAGAGGTGGGGGATTTCCTGGCCCTGGACCTGGGTGGGACCAACCTGCGGGTGATGCTGGTGAAGGTGGGGCAGGATGAGGAGAGGGGCTGGAAGCTTGAGACCAAGAACCAGATCTACTTCATATCAGAGGACGCCATGACAGGCACGGCCGAGATGGTGAGTCAGCAGGAACCCCCCCCCCCATGACCAAAGGTCCAGAATTTAAGACCAAAGGTCCCCCCCCCGCCAACAAATTGGCCGACAATCAAAATAACCTGTCCCCCCCCCCATCAACAAATCCACTCGCTTTCCTTCTCTTCCTGTGCCTCTCTCCTCCTCCTTTCCCTCTCTCCTCTCCCCCC